>NW_024343733.1:5134508-5293643 GCF_902729225.1 Pteropus medius
AAACATCTTCCTGCTGAGTCCCTCTGGTGGTCCCACCCAGGGACCCTTCTAGATCTGGTGATCCTTGGTGGGAGATGACATCAGAACAGGGTCCAGGATGGCTGCTAAGCATAATATCTAAGAGTCTGGGTTTTGAAGTTAGTCTACCCTGGGCTGGAGACTGGTCTCCTCCTCCTGCGAGCTGTGCCACTGTGCCCGCCTGAGTTCTCCTCTGTGATGCCGGAGTATAATGTCCACCTTTCAAGAGGCCGTGAGGTTTAGAACTGATGCATAAGGAGAATGGTGACTGGGAGACATCCTCCCACAGCCATGACCTCCAAGGTCCCAGGGTAATATAAATCAAGAGATCATCATCTGGCAAAATCTCAGCGATCGAACTGACACATGAAGAACTCTTCACGCCATGGAAGTCAGGCCGTGCCTTGGTCCTAACCTTCATCTTGAAAGTGCTTGGTCTTCGACATCCATCAGACACATCCCCACGCCGAGAGATATTCTGGCGCTTGGGCCTTTCCACCTTGTCAGTAGGCACGACATAGATTTCGCACAACATCCAGGTCTTGTTACCTAGAGGTTGCTACACAAGCCACCAGTGGTAAAAAAGGGTCATTTTAAATGTGCGGCCACTTTTAATCTTAGTAATTATATGTTCATTTTGATGGTGCATTAGGGAAACCATAACGAGCACGGTGTCATGGATGTTATTGCGTAGGAAGACCCTAAAGTAGATATGGTTTGGGTTTAATGTTACTGCAAAGAAAAATATTAATAGGAAAAGAAGTAGTGTATGGATACTATAATAGATTGTGATGATTGTATGTGCGTGACTGAATTTTGGAAAACCTGGAATCAGGCAGAGGGGAAAGTGTCAAGTTTAAGCTGCACGGCGGGTGTGGTCTCTTTACAAAGTACTGAAATGCAAGAGAGGTGACTGACCTTGACCCAACCCCAGAGCAACTTTAACTCCCCAAAGCTGAAGTGGGAAGCTGAGACTACACCCACAATTCCTTTCCAGTCGTGCAACGCCTAGCACATAATGTGCGCTCAATAAACGACTGCGGTTCTCACCACAGTGCTTCCGTGGGGGTGGTGCGGCCAAGTGACCTGATGCAAAGCTGGCTTCCCAACGCGATTCGACCCCACCAGCAGCTCTAAGAACCTAAGCAAGTTACCTAACCTCTCCGAGCCTCTCAGTTCCCTCATCTGCAGATGGGCGTTTTCATCAGACCAGCCCCGCTGATGAGTTAAGGCACTTTCATGAGAAGCTTGCTCCCGGACCACTTAAGGCACGCTCATCCACGTGGGACCGTGTGCCCGGCACCGTGGCGAGCAATTCCTGTCAAAGTCAGGCAGTGCGGCGGGCTTGAAACCACAGTGATGACAGTTCAGACCCCGGCTCCGCCACCAAAAATCCGTGTAACCTTAGGCAGTCGTTTTCTGCTGGACAGGGGTGGGGGGGGATGTCTGAGTTCTCTCATCTGTAACATGGAGAGGGGCCCCCTTCACTTCCACAAGTTCTCGTTAAGAGAAGCTCGATCTGGCCCTTTTCCGAGCCATCCAGATGCCTCAAAAATATACCAGCTCTGACATCGCAGAGACCAAACATGTGGGTGATTGACTACCTTTTTCACATTTCATTTGTCATCCAGACAGGCTTTAAGCACATGGATAATGAACTCAGAATTCCAAATGGACTTCAACCAATTCCTTTCTTCGCTCTCTCTTCGAGGCAAGAAAGGTTTCTTTGAAGGAAATGAAGAGGACTTCATCTTTTTTTTCCTGCTCCTAGCAGAACACCTGTGCTCGCCCCAGGCTGAGTGGTGGGAAGCAGACAGGCCAGGGGGAGAAGTCATAGGCTCCAGAGGGAGTTTAATGCGGTCGTTAAGACATGCGGGCTCTGGAATTCCACAAGCCCGATTTCCAGTTCCACCTCTGCCACTTACTCTCTGTGACACTTTCATCCAGTTACTCAAAATCTCGGGGGCTCCCCTTCCTCGTGTGGATAATAATACCTATGTCACTGGGTTACTGTGAGGACTTAGATGCACTCAAATATTCAATACAATGTATTACACCACTGTCCCATGGCAATCACTGTAGAAAACAACGTTACAAGGTTTGAGGCTCTTATTATCCCCATATGATAGATGCGAAGAGGTTAACTAACTTGCCCAACTTCAGCGATAGTAAGAAGTAGAACTAGGAAAGGAAACATTATAGCAATAATAAATACACAGATAATCACGATCTGAGAGAGAAAGGGTGTGATGAGAAATACCGGGTGATGAGGGGTGATGAGGTTTAGGGACATTGCGTCTTGGGAACGAGTCTATACAGACAAAAATCTTTGCCCCAGTGATGTGCTGGAAAACAAAAATACAAAACAAAGAAATCCTTGTCTGTAGTTTTTGCCCATTTCTGTGGTGTAAATACTCCCACGGTGGCCGATTTCAAGAGACCCATGTGACATCACCGAGCGCAGAGTTGGGGAGGAGATGCCCACTGTCAGCTCACAGGCGGTCACTCTCGTAAGCCAGTACACCATTTTTTTTGTCCCCACCAGACTCCCCGTCATTTCCCTTGAAAGAACCCCTTGCCCATCTTTCCTTGGCCACATCCCTCCACCTCAGCTCCTGAATCATCACATAATATGCTGGCGCAAATGAAACGTGCCCACGAGGCCCCCGTTAACTCTCTATGGGCAGCTCGCTGAGGACTGTGTTTGATTTGATCAGTTAAAATAAAGGCGTGTGGGCTCCAGGAGAGGGAGGAACAGGGCCCTTCCTGGACCCAGAGGGCTCTCTGTGTACGACAAAGATAGTTTTCAGCAGAAAGGAAGGCAGTGGAGTGGCACAGGAAGAGGCTCTGATGTCATTTAAATTTCATGTACTTCTGATGCACACAAAACGCGATGTGGGGGGCTGCCCAGAAGGCCCAGGGTTCAGTTTTCAAAAGGAATCAAGCCCACAGCTCCTTCCTACGATGCCCACCCCCTCCCTCAGAGCTCTTGATGTAAAAGTCTGACAAATGGAGAACCACCTAATTAACTTTCCTATTGTCTCCTAAAAATACCTCTTCTCCTGCCTTTCCTTTGGCGAAAAGAGCAGAGTGGTAATCAGACGGAAAGGTCACATTCTACCAAGAAATGCGACTATGTCGGAAGAGGGCCCGAACACCCCACTCCCCCACCCGGATCCGAGTGTCGGACACATTTCCTCTCTGTATATCATTAATAACTAAGCATGCATGGCCGCCTCCATGGAAACCCACTTGTGGTGAAGTTTGGCAGACAGATTAGCAGACGGATCCCTCTCCAAGCTGAAGACTGTGGTTTTCCAAACTGCCCTACACCACGTGGGCTCTTCCTCAACCACCTCGCTTCCTCCTGTCCTGTCTTTCCAGGAATGCCTGGAAACTGGCTCACTGTTGCCAGAGGAACATAGGTAGTTGTGAGTGTTTGCGTCCTTCCGGAAGCAGGTGTCGAGATAGAGTTAGAAGGGCAAGAGATTTGTTGGGGGTGACGTGTGTGACAGTTAAAAAGGAGAGGGAGCAGGATTAAGCAGGGAAAGCCTTCAGACCATGATAAGGTCTGACACCTGGGAAGGGGGGAGAAACGGGGATCGAGTCGAAAATGGTAAGACGTGCTTACCATGAGCAAGCACTGTGTTAACAACCTCGATTAATCTTTACAACAACCCCATGAGGGGTGGTGTCATCGGTCCCATTAAATAGGCTGATAAACTGAGGCTCAGAATGATTAACTGGTCATAGAGCTAATAATTGTCAGAGCCCAGGTCTGTCCAGGCTCGTAACAAACATGGCACCTGCCTCCTAGGATGCTGCTGAAATTCGATCTCCCTCCAACAAGTGACAAGTGCATTGCTGAAACTGATTTCTTCTGCCAAACTCCCAAGGCACAAGTCTAAATAGCATCACAGGCAAAGCACTTTTCACGGGCCAAGCTTGACACAGGCTTGTCAAGACAGCAGGCAGTGGGCTTGCGGGATGTGTGCAGACAGAGCCAGGCCCACTGATGAAATCCTGCCTCCGTACTTGACGGCAGGCCACTAATCTAAGATGTCGGTAACAGTCGATGCTTAGCCCAGAGCCAACACATTCCGGTGGCACTGGAAACCAGGCGGCACAGTCATCAAACGACCCGCTTCATCCAACCGTTCTCCACTCATTCTGGAAACCGCCAGCCTGACCTGGCCAGGTCGAACCAGACAGTGGCCAATTCCGGCACTGAAGCAGGGAAGGAAAATAAAAACATAGCAAGAGCTGGTCCAGCCTTTGCTAGGAAGCTAAAAATAGCTGTTGCTGTGGATGCCACAGATCATGAAGTGCATATGCCAACATAATAGGCCTGTGTAAAACTGCCCCATGTGGGGTGTCCTCCCAGCCACTCACAATTAAGCCTAAGTGATGATATACAGAACATCATTGTCCAGGTGGAGGATGCCCAAATGCTTTGCGGCCTGAGTACCCAGGAGGTGCTGGGAGGGCCAGGCTGGACTGAAGGATGGCCAGGGCTTTCATCTGGAGCCATTGGCAGCCCCACGGCCATCAACGAGGATTGACTGGGGGCCCACAGGACCCATCACACTGTTCTGGGCTTTGTTGATTATAGGATGAAAGAGACAGCACAGCACAGCATGGCAGAGGCAGGTGAGCATCTTATTCCATCCCCGCCACAAGTTTGTGAAAGAGACACTGTAATAACCATATACGGGCACATAGTGGGCCCTCGACGAAATGTTATTTAGACCCAGTCTTCCTTGAAAGCATTTACAATGAAATATACAAACAGACCAGATGAAGGTTTCACTGACACAGTAATGCACAGCAATTCACCTGCATGCAGAGAGTAACTGGTGCATGGGAGATGCCAGACCTTGAAAGGTGATGACTGCTGTGAGCTGACCCAGGGAAGCTACTGGAAGGGCTGATAACTTAAAAGTTAAGCTGGCAGGAGTCTGAACACCTTGCACGAATACAAAGCAAAGCTCCAGTCGAGAATACACCAGAGGCGAAATGCAGATGTGAATTCAGTACAGATGTCCATAAAGTAGACAAATGGAAAGTCGAGCCCAACTCTGGGGGTCACTGAAACATGTCCGCGGGGAGGCAGGCAGGAAGGGACCTCTGAAACGGGCCTGAATGGAACTGGGTTGTGGAGTGGGACAGCAGGACGTCTTCTAGTCCATCCCTCTAGGAGATGGCCACGTGTCTCAGAGGCATTTGATACTTGGAGATTTCCGAGTATCGGATCTAAATCTCTCAGACGCTTACCCCTGTGAGGGGAGTGACAGAGAAGGAGGTCAGAGTGTCCTGAGTGCCATGGGAGCACCTAATGGGGTGGAGGGAAGAGAGTTCCTGTCATGAGGAATCGTATCTGTGAAGGCCCTGGACACGGGAAACCAGGAGGAGCTCAAAGAGGTCCACGATGACCCACGCTCCAGGGCTGGCCCATAGTAGGCCTTCAGTATGATGTGAGTGAGTGAATGAATGAATGAATGAATGAATAAACAAATGTGCAGAGAGTGCAAGGGGAAGCAGTAGAAGACGAAGATGGAGATGTACACTTGGACTAGTCATGAAGTCTTCGAAGTTTGCTACAAAGAATTTTGACCTTGATCATGACTTCAAGGGGAGGCCCTGGAAACGTTCTGAACAACAATGATGTGATCGTATTTATGCTTCTCCAGAAATAACTGGGCCACTGGGCTGCTGTGAATACCTCACCGCCTACCCACCGTGATACCCTCCAATGTCAATAGGAAGGTTTATTTCCCCTCTGTGCCATGAGACAGTTGAAAATGCCCCCAGACCCTTGGGACCTGTCTCTCCTTCCCTATTAGCAATTCTTCTAACAGCCAAGGAGTTTGACATGTGGGAGAACTGCCTTGTGCCTGCCTGTTAAGCCATGTTCTGGAAGCTCAGCTTGTGGGCCTGGCACTGGGTGGGGCCTGCCCTCGGCCCTTCTCTTAGGTCAACAAACCAATGACCTTACTTACTCTTTTGCTTTAATTTTGGTTTCTGCAAAAGCGGAGCCTGAGACAAGGATTTGAGTGCAGGGAGTTTATTTGGGGGGTGATCCCAAGAAGCAGAAATGAGGGAGTAAGGAGAATGTGAGAGGAGGAGGACAAAACCATAAAGGGCGCATCGCTGAGCCTGTTACCATCATGGGCCAACCGGGGCGCAAGCCCTCCGGGAAAGCACTGCAGCATGGGAGGCTGGCGCGTTTATCCACTTGCTTCCACCCTCCATTGGTTAAGGGTTGCCCCCCAGGTGTTAACGCCTGCAAACTGCACCTGCGAGCTGCACCTGCGTGTGAGCTCAGCCAGCTCGCAAGGCTCTGGAGCAAAACTTAAGGAGGAGACGCAAGTGCTGGAGGCGGGACACTACCATAGTGTGCAGAACCGTCCCCACGGCAGCAGCGGAAGTTGGAGGTGGGTTCAGCGGAAGCAGAGGTAGTATGTGCCACTGAGTCACATTGACCGGGGCACTTACCACGTGCCAGACATCTTAACCCACACTTGGACACGTGCCGACCCATTCAACGTACCCCAAAACACTATGAGGTGAATTGTACCACCCCAAGTGCCAGACGAAGATACTGAGGCTTAGAGAAATTAGATAATTTAGCAAAGGCACAGATCTGCAAGTGGTTGGATGAAGAAAGGATTGAAATCCAGATCTGCTTTTGCCGCCATAGCGTCTCTTACCGGAAGTTCTAAAGAAGTTGTTCCGGCTCCAGCCACATTCTCCGCTTCCGAGAGGGGAAGCGCTACAACCACATAGTCCCACCCTTCGAGCCACAGGGGACTGGACCAGAGGAAAGCACCTTATACGAGCTGCACCAATCACATTCAGGATCTGGATTTTGGACACGGATCCCGAGAGCCGCCAGGTACAGAGATGAAGGGCTAAAAAACCCCAGGGCTGGGAGTGCCGTTTGGGGACAGCTGTTATGGGCTCTGTAAGGGAGCGGGAGCAGCCAGGATGCAGAGAGGAAGAATAAAGAAGCGGAGGTGCAGAAACGGCAGGCCTTTCTGAGGGGCTCAAGAAACGGAGCAAGGAGCTGAGCTTTCCTGCCACTAGAGAAATCATTATTTTGTTTTCCCCCACTTGAGTTGGATGACTGTTCTTCCATTTTTGCAAACCTCAGATCCCCGAATAAAACAGAACCAAAAAAAGGCAAGAGTCATACAAGAGGGCACGTTCACAAGATGGGTGGCTGTTTTCTAGGCAGATGAGATGATCTGGGGCGTCTGTGGGTTTCTCTGTAATCTCTCTGCCCGGCCACTTTAAAGAGACAAAGATAATATGCAGACGAGAGAGAGAGAGTAATAGGAGAAAGGTGTCAAACGCCCGGCTACAAAACGAAAGATGCTTCATTAGGGGTTTGGTGTCTGCTTCTTAATAAAAGAAAAGCAGCACGGCTTGAGCCTCATCTCTCACCACAGCTTTGCCATTAAAAGCAGCCGGGGTGATGGGTTTCCGTGTCCAGTGATTCCCACTTCATTTTTCGCCCCTCTGTTGGCTGCAATGTTAAGACAGCTCGAGAAGAAATTAATACTCGGAGTCGCTGACAGCAGATCAAAGCTGAGAGACAAATGGCTCATTACAGTTGAGGGAGCCAGAGCTGGGAGAGAAGACAGCGGTGCCATCCCCTGCCAGCTCCGGGCGGCTCCCGCCAGTGACTCAACTTCAGCCAAGGACCCGCCATGGCTTCTGCCTGCCTGTGAGGTTTGCGGGGGGGGGCTACGGAGGGGCTGGTTCTGGGAAAGCGGCTCATTTAGATGTCCTCAGCGTCACCATGTCATTGGCATGACCAAGCATAAGGCTTTGGAAAAGCCACTTGAGTGGGTCGACGGTCACCTGCTTATCCTGGGTCATGGTGGTGGCCCTCAGTGGCAGCGGAGCTAACAGAGATGCCTGGGACAACGAGAAATCAAATGCAGACAGGCTCCCCCCTGCTGCCTCCTTTGCCTTGCATTCTCTATCCATCTCCTCTGATATTTTTATTTATGGCACCTGGATTACTTGGCGGTCAGGGACTATGATGTTTTGTGGGTTGAGTCCCACTCAAGCCCCTGACCCAAAGGGCAAATGGGGGCTGACGTCCACCCCGTGCTGCATTCAGTAGCCCCACGCCCTGGCACAGGCTACGTCCACTCGGAGAGAGGGTGGCTTTTCCGAATTTGCACAAAGGTGCTGCTTGTTTGTCTGCCAAGTAGAACAGAAGTTCCATGAGGACAGAGATAATGCTGGTGCCTCTCCGGGTTCTAGTCCCCCCTGCTCCATCCCCTCGGGGGCGGGAGGTGACCTGCGCGTCCTGCGTCAATGAGCTCCTTAGCTCTGCGGCTTGTGGTTGGATTCAGCCAGGAGGAGGGACCACTAGGCAGGAAGGGAGAGAGAGAAGTCAGAGTGTTTGCTCCGTCTCCTTTCTGTAGTGCTGGTGTGGTGGGTTGTGACTCCTGACCAAGGCCACATCTCCTGTCCTGTGGAGCTACCCTCTCCAATTCTGGTCATGGCTCCCCCGCTTTGCCCTTCTCAGGAGCAAGGCTGGGAAGGGCTCCCGACTGTCGCTAGCCCAGGGCCTGAGCTCTTTCTTTCAGGTTTCTTTACATCCTGAGCATACTTTAATAAACGGTCCCTTTAGTCGACGCTCCTCAAATTCTCCATTTAAATGTACCATCTCTTTCCTACCAGACACCCAACTAGGATGCTTTGCTTAATTCACTGCTGTACCCCCAGCACCTAGAAGGGCACCGGGCACAGAGCAGCCACCAGTATCCCCAAAGTAGGGGATATGAATTCTGATCCCCAGAGTAGGGACAGGCGCTTGGTTTCTTGATGCTCTGTCAAAGGCTCACTGGTGTTCTCTCCGTTCAGCGGCAGCCCGGCTGTTGGAGGTTGGTCCCCTGGACTCTCCCTTCTACCTCACCTTTCTGTGTTCAGGAGACCCCGAATCTCCCCGTTTTCAACCACTTATTTCAGTTAGACCCCATCTGAAAATGTCTGCTTTTCTCTCTCGCCGGGGGCGGGGAGGGGAAAGGTTAAAGAGAATAAGTGACACTCTTGGAGAAGCATCCATTTCGATGTTCGGAAAAATACTTCCTCTATCGTTCTTTCCCTTACACCTGGTCACCAGACCTCGTCTCCTAAACCGGTGCTCCCGGGTGCTCCCTCGCCAGGGTAATTCCACTCTGAAACAGCAGGGGGCGATACAGCGCAATGGAGCTGCTTCGTCGGGGGCGACACTGTACAGCGGCAACGGAGGCGCGCGTCTTCCAGACCTGCCATTCGAGGGCGATCCGGCATAATGACCAGGCGGCGGCATTCCAGTCCCAGAGACTGCAGTATCCTCTCCCGCCAGGGTTTGGCAGAAATGACCAGAAATGCCAGGGAAAGCAATGATTTAATGACAGGAGCCTTGAGACTAATAGTACCCAACCCAGAAATCAGAGCCAGGCAAATGTAGGCAGCAACAAGAAGGTAATTATGATGCAGCCCGTGCCTACCACTCTGTCATTATCGTCCAGCCGAGCATTGCAAAGGAAGCCTCTCCCCTCTGCAAGGTCAAATTCGTATGATGCCAAATAGTTGGGAGAGTGGAGCTGGTACTGGTAAACGAGGGGCAGATCTTTCTATGAAGAATTCTCCGGAATCATACACAGAGCACCCCGTCAACTACACATCCCTCTCTCTGTCTCCCTCTCTCTCTATGTCTCTCTCTCTCTCTGTGTTTCTCTCTCTCTCCGTCTCTCTGTCTCTCTCTCTCTCTGTCTCCCTCTCTCTCTGTCTCTGTCTATCTCTGTCTCTGTCTCTGTCTCTCTCTCTCGCTCACATACACACACACATACACAAATTCAAATAATGCAGCCCTTCCACTCTGCACACCCAGTTCCCACAAAGCTTTGTTTAGACAGGCGAGGGAAGATGCTATTGCATACTGGACAAGTAGCTTTTGATCAAAAACAGTGAACTCTGCCCAAGTAATTGTGCCACACGCAAGACAAACATTTGAGAGCCTGAGGAGAAGTTCCTCTTTGTTCTCAGGAAGCCTGAAATAATGATTAAAAAACCTATCTGGCTTTCAGGTCTGATAAAACTTCTAGCATTTGCTAGATTTTCTATAAACAGAACTTTATGGCTGATTTGTTTCTGTGCATTGTTTCATGACCAGAATACAAATAATCCTGACATTACCACAAGGCAACTGCCTGGGATAAAAAAAAAAAGCAAACTCTGTTTTGACTATCGCTTCCTGTCCATCTCCCACCTCTGGAGGTAATACTTTTATGTGTGAAATATATTCCCCTAAAAAAAGAAAATAAAAATAATAATAATAACTTTTTAAAAAGTATTACCCTCTACAGATGTGTGTAGATAGATAGATAGATAGATAGATAGATAGATAGATAGATAGATGGATAGGCAGTCAGACAGATATAGATATCTTTATATGTGCTTTTTATTTTATGTTAGTTTCAGGTATACAGTACAATGGTTAGACATTTACGTAATTTATGCAGCGATCCCCCCGATGACTCTAGCACCCGTCTGGCACTGCATGCAGCCATCACAATAATGTGGACTCTATTCTCTATGCTGTACTCCACCTCCTCCCGTGACTGTTTTGGAAATACTCATCTGTACTTCATCCCTTCACCTTTTTCACTCAGCCTCCCAACCCATCTCCCCTCTGGTGATTATCAGCGTCTTCTGCGTATCCGAGTCTGTTTTCGCTTAGTTTGTTCATTTCTTTTGTTCCTTAGATTCCTCCCATAAATGGAATCTTAAACCATTTGCAATGGCATGGAGGGACCTCCAGGGTATTAGGCTGAGTGAAATAAGTCAGACAGAGAAAGATAAATTCCATATGGTTCTGCACGTACTTTATTTTGAGGATTATTGTGTCATAAATGGGTTCTACCGTCCGCATTAATTATTCCACACCTTTTTAAAACTTAGGAATGTGTCTTGGAGATCTTTGCATGGTGGGATCACTGCATGAAAACTTAACCTATCAATTTTAACGGCTGCCTTGAATACAGCAGTGTCACCAAACCATGGTCTGTGTCACTAGGTCCTACCCAAAGCACAGTGAGATGACTCCTAACATCTCATTATTAAACGCAGTGCTAAAACAAAATACTTGTATGTTATCGATATGGACATATGAGCCCAAATTTCTATCTGGAAGAGACAATTGTGTCCATGAAGATACTTTGGGCCGCGAATAAAAGAAGATCCAATGGCTCAACGCGGGTTTGAATTTCTCATGTTAATTCAGGCTCCACACCATCGTCATGGACCCAGGTGCCTTCTTTCCATGTTTATGCTCTGTCTTCCTCAGTGAGTTGAGAAGTCTTCCCCCAGTGGTCACTCGATGGCTGGAGACGTTCTAGGCGACACGTGCAGGCATATCGGCAGCTTCCTGGGGTCCTAGCAGCCAGGACTGGGCTGTAAGCTAGCCCGCCAGTCACTGGCAAGGGGAATGGAATAACCCTGATGGACACTGACCATCAGGATTCCTCCTCTGGGTCTTAGAAGAAGAAGGAAAGAGAAAATGGATTTTGTGAATCAAAGTGCCCTCCAGGAAATATGTACCAATTTGCAGCCTACCGCTAGTACCAGAATACCAGTTTCCCCATATATTCACATACTCTTAATAAGATGTTTGTATTTTTGCCAATATGACGGGAAAAGAAAGCATTTCGTTGTTTTTCTTGCATTTACCTAATTTCTAATGATATCGACAGCCATCTATATATACCTATTGTCCATCTGTATTCTCTCTTCTGAGAGTTACCCACTTGTATCATTTGCCTTATTTTCTATTGGATAGTTTGCTGTGCTTTTATTGATTTGAAAATGTTGTCATGAATAAAGAACATTTAGATCCTCTATCTTTGTTCTTCTTTGGAATCTCAAGAGCTTCTATAACAGTTTGGAAACAAAGGAAGACAATCCCATTTCGTGGAAAAGGACATGGTGACACACTTTCCAAACCGTGTGCTTCAGAACAATAGTGCCCTGCCAGGGGTTAAAATGCAATTTGGGAACACCACATAAAACGAGTCTTTCAGAGTCTCGCACCGCACGCAAACAGCAGAGGGACCAGCTCTGTTTTGATCACAATTGCTTCCTAGCTGTGTGACCTTAGGCCCAGGCCCATCAATTCAACTCTCTAAGCCTTATTTTGTTCATTGTAAAATAGGCCTCACCTGGCTGTGAGGGGCTGTGGCAGATGCATCGATGCTCTTCCTGTATCCCCTTGGCTCTGACCATGCTCGTGCACACCCATGGCTTCCTACAGCAGCACCTGTGGCTCCCCACCTAGGGGCTGGGGCAGTCCAGAAGGGGCAGGAAGATAATGTCCTGGGGAGCAGCCCTCCTCCAGGAGCTGGGTTATATTGCCTGCAGATGCGACAACTCTGAGGCACACTCTATGCCAGGAGTCAAACAACTACAGCTCACCAGCCAAATCCAGCCTACCATTTACTATTATAAATAAAGTTGTATTGGAAAACAGCCACACCCATTTATTTACATGTGGTGCATATTACGTGTGGCTGCTTTCACACGACAAAGGTAGAGTTGTGCAACAAACTGTATGCCCTGCAAAACCTAGAATCTTCCAGACAGGTTTGCTGACTCCTGCTCTATACCATCCCAAATGGTCCCAGCAGAATGAGCCCAGGCTGCCCACAGTGGTCACCTGCTTGCTCATTAGCACACTTGTCCTCTCTCCGTCTCACTTCCTTACTGGTGCTTTCTCGGATCACGTCTTAAATATATTACTGTGTCCATAAAGCTGTAATGGCCCGGGTAGACTTGGAAAAGAAGTAGATAGAATGAAAAAAAGGCAGAGGATTGCAGACTGTGGTGGGTCTGAGGTCCATGGCCAAGGCATCTCAAGGGTTAGGGTCCCCCCTTCACTTTCACAAATCACACACACAGTTACATGTGCACACACACGGACACTACATGCATACACACATACAGCAAGCTTGCCACCTGTTTGGGGCAGTGTTTTTGCTCACATTCCCATCAATGGTTGGGAACTTGCAAACTAAATGGAAAATGCAAATGGGGAGATGAAAATGCTTTTTTGTCCTGGCACCAAGGAGGACACCCTGAGTCCTGTCCGATGAGTGGCCACGTGAAAGGGGAGAGTTTCTGCACAGGGAAGCATGTCTGTTTAGTCTGTAACATGTTCGTACGTAAAATAAACAGCTCATAAAACATCTCTCCAGAAGGGGAAGGTCTCCTCATGTCCCACTATCACATGCGATGTTACAGTAACGCCACTCTCAAAATGCAGAGGACAAAGCGATGATGTCATAAATGCACCGAGCATCTTCCTACCTCCAGACACTTGTACAGACACCTGCTACTAGAACACTCCCATAACAGATGCACTTTTGCCATTGTTGGGGTCTCAGTGTAGACATCACTTCCCCAAAGAAACCTTCCCTAACCCTCTCTCCAAGTGCCCCTGCCATCAAGCAAGCCAAGGCCCTCTGTAACAGTGTTTGCCAAGCCCGCTAGACTTTTCCATCATGCTACTTCCCATAATAACAAAAAATGTTTGTTTAATATCTTCCTCTCCCACCAGACTATAAGCATATAAGCTTCTTTTGAGTATATATCCAGACGTGAAACTGCAGGATCATATGGTAATTCTAGTTTTAACTTTTTAAGGAACCGTCATACTGTTTTTCGCAGCCGCTGGACCATTTTACATCCTCCTGTTTATCTTCTCTTAAATGCCACCTGTGTCAGGGAGCTTTCGGGATTTATAGAAGATATTCTGAGCTACTGACCTGAGTACTTGGATACTAACCAACAAATTACTAGAACACCAGACTATGGCTCAGTGCAATGCTCCAGGCAGGGAAATCCATGTCTAGCCTCAGACTGATCTGGAGAGGGATACCAATTCCCACATGTCATAGCTGTGTGTCTTTGGGCAAGTTACTGAACCATTATGTGCCTCGGTTTCTGCCTCTGTACAATGACAGCGATAATAATCACTTGCCTAAAAGGGCTATTGTGAATGTCACATAGAAAAGTGTGTGTCAAGTGTGAGGTGTGGGGTGTGGCACATAGCAAGTACCAATGAATGAGAGCTGCTGTCGTCATCGCTGATGCCCCTGGAGAAAGCTAAGAGGATTTTGATGTGTAGGTTGCATGGGGCCTTTCTGCATTAGGATAAGTGAAGGTCTGGTGTCTTTTTCTTCCTTCTGACCCCTGGAAAACTGGTCGGCCTGCGGTTGCCACCTCCAGAAGCCACCTGCAGCGGGGTTCTGCAGCCTGCCAGTGGGTGGCCTGGTATGACTGAGTGCTCAGGACACCTACCTGTACTCTCTACTGCTTCGCTCCGCTGCAGGGCACAATACTGCAAATGGGTAGAGGCCAAAACTCAGGACGGGGCCCTGGAAATACTCAGAGATCTGTGATTTCCAGATATGCTACCTCAAGCCCTCTTGGTCATACGTAACACAAACCCTTTCAGAGAAGCTAGATCAAAAGGAAGGCATTTACTCTAAGGGCAAGGGAAATCCTGTGGAGTCCAGCAGCGTGAGGTGCAGGGGAGGCTGCTAAGGGTGGTCCCAGGACCTGGGCCATCACTGGTCATTTCCCAACCCTGCACCCATCCCCACATCCACTCTCTGCAGACCGGCATGCGTGGAAGAAGGTGGCTGATCCCAGGGACCACACCTCTCTGAGAACTGCCTCCTGCTGGACTGCAGTCAGCTCTGAAACATGTGATGTGGTGCCGCCCTCTTCACCTCTGCTGTGAGCCAAGCTGGGCCAGTCGGTTCTTCCCTACGAACTTGCAGTTGAGGCCGATCAGTCTTGGCTGGTTCTCTCCTCTGCAAAATGGTGACGATAACATTTACCTTGTAGGGCTGTGGTGAAACTGGATAAGAGAATTCATATACCAAGTTCTTAGCCCGACACAGAGCACAAAGCAAGCACACAGTGACGTATGACTGGTATTACCATTGTCACCCCAAATATCAAGCACCCTAGCATAGGACCTAGCACATAGTGGTGCTCAATAAATATTTATTGGATGAGTGAATGAATCAATCCATCGATAAGAGAATGCCACAGGCTGCAGTCGCCCAAGCTATTTGATGATGCTCAGTTATAGCGATGCATGGACTGCATGTTTGTGCAGAACTTCCCTCTTCCGAAACACGAGGCCTTGTCTCCGAAACATAGCCAAGCGGAACATCCCACAGCCTGGGACCTCGTGTTGCGAGGTGCAGGTGCTATATAAGTTTTGAGTGTTGCCAGGTGCTCAGGATACATTTTACAGGTCGTTAAACCTCTAGTTAGACAAACTCGACCATGTGTATTTGTTAAAATGAGATTTGGGCCATTTCGAAGCATAGGCTCATAGTGTAGGAAATACGGTTTACGTTCTGCTTTGACAGGGAAGAGGGGGAGATGCATTCCGCAGCAGCACAGGGGAGCTCCGCAGCGTATTTCTCATTTTATACTCCCCGTGGTCATTCTCTCTCTTCCGAATGATTCCTTGTTCTACTTTCACCATTTCTAAATAGTATCTATTTTGTCTGAGTCTCCATCTACACCACAGGCTCAAAAATGCACATCCTGGAGATCTTGACCTGCATTAAACAGGAGACTGTTTATATTTTTAAAATGTGGCTGCAATAAACGACTTTCGAAATGTACCTTGACCAAACGCAGACAAACATGAATCCACACGCCCCTGGAGAGTAAATACCAGGGAAGTTTTGCAAGTGGAATTCTCTCCCAGTGGATTAGGAAAGAGCCTTCAATGCGGCACCTGTGTGCACACCTGGGCAGGTTTCAAGAGGAGATGTCAGTCCGTAGCTTCCTGTTTCTGCGTGACATTTTCAGCGAAGGGATCCAGCAAGGAAGCAGGACTCATTTCATGGATCTCGCTTCAGAGATGTGGACAGGATGACAAAAGAGCAGATGGCCTTTTCCAGTCCCGCCATGGTACAATGAAGCCATCAGGCCCTAACAAGCACCTTCAGGAAGAAAGACCACATACACACCTTCTGTGGTCTTGCAAACAGTGTTTAACAGCCTTAGGCATCTTAGGCTTAAACATTTTGGGGCCCCAAGACCCCAGAACAATGACCCATCCTTAATAGGCCCCTAGAAAATATTCGTTGAATTAATAATATTCCTGCCAGACCAAAAAAAAATATATATATATATATATATATACCATGCACCGACAGCTTCCTATGGGCCAGGCACTTTATGACATTAATGATCAAGACTGCACAGCCAGGCACTTTATGAGCATCGTCACCTTTTCGGAGGTGAGAACAGAGAGGCTCAGAGAGGATAATGGACTCATCCAAGGTGACGTCACCAGGAAGCGGGAGACCGAGGATTTGAAACCTATGTCTGTCTGATGCCAAAGTCCATACTCTTGCCTCTTGTCACCTCCACACCTCCTCTTTAGCTTCTTACATGCATTTCCTCCGGTTCTTCCCGCCTGTCATGAAGGGAGCAGGGTGGGTAATTTCATGGCCAGAGGGGTCCACACACTTAGCACCACCCACCACACGGTAGTCCATCCAGGGACCGTTCTTCTCGGTGCCTGCTGAGCCTGAACAGGACTTCCACCGCTTCCATGCATCCTCTGAGAGCACAGCTGGACTTTCACTTGCTCCCAGAGGAAGCAGGCTTCCGGCTGCACAGGAAACCGCAGTTCTCACGAGTGACTAAGTCACGGCCTGTCTGACAACATGGGCAACTGGTTTTCCCAAGACTGCTTAGGGAAATGGATTATCTTGGTCCTTCGTGTCCTTTAGTTCCTTGCGTATATCCCGCCAACTCCCAGCTGCTGCATCTCTTAGAAAATGACATCAGTTCTCTCCGTTTTTCATTACACGTTCCATAGAGCCATTTAGTCAACCCCCAACGTTCATCGGTTGCTTACGAGCCCTTACAACAACCAGAGCATCTGATCCCGGGAGTTCACAGCTGGTATCGAAGCAGATGCAGCCAGCAAATAACTTTAGTGCACAAGCTCAGTAGTCCAAGGAGAGAGACTTGTCCAATATGCTAAGAGAACAAACAGAGGCACAACTAGCTTGGTCGGCAGAGAGGGGAAGTGAAGAAGGGGGTGGTTGGGAAGGCTTCGTGGTGGGGGGGATGTTTAAGTTGGGTCTTGAAGGATGAGCAGGAGTTTTCCAAGTGGGAGAGGAGAGAAAGAGCATTTCTTGCAAGAGACATAACATGTTCCCAGGAGTAGGCATGTTCCAGAGGTGTTCGTTATAGAATGATGGGGAGACAGTAGGTAGAGGTGCAGCCAGAAGAGGCAGTCCCGAAAGGCTCTGTAGAATAACCTGAAAAACTGCAACTTTGCTGTGAGTTCAATGGGGAACCACTGAAGGTTTTGAGTAAGAGAGTGGTAGTAAGGGTTTATTTTATAGAAAGATGGTATATTCATTTCGTAGGGCCACCACAACAAATGATCACAAACCGGGTAGCTTAAAACAACAGAAATAGTTCTCTTTCACCACTCAGGAGGTCAGAAATCCAAAATTGAGATATCTAAAGGGTTGGTTCCGGGTGGAGGCTCTCAAGGAGTACTGATTCCACGCCTCTCTCCTAGCTCCTGGCGGTTGCCAGCAATCTTTGGCACCCTTGGCACCCTTGTAGACACACCACTCCAAGCCCCGCCTCCCCCTTCCCATGCCCTTCTTCTCTGCTGTAAGGACACCAGCCACTATGTTTCAAGCCCGCTCTAACCCCGTACGACTTTATCTTAACTAATCGCATCTGCAAAGGCTTTATTTCCAAAACGGTCCCATGCTGAGGCTCCAGGTGGACATGAACTTGGGGCAGGACACTACTCAACCCACTAGAGATTGTGAAGAGGCAAGAATGTCAGTGGAAACCCAGCCAAGAAGCCAGTCCCACAGAGAGAGAATGAGGCCTGGATGTGGCAGTAGACAAGGAACCCATCACACCAAGGACTTGTTCACGTGGCTCTTTTTTGAAGGAGACAGAGGGGGTAATGACCCACTGAAAAGGACGTGGAAGATCAAATCGTCCACTTTTCCTCTGTTTACTGAGGGACGTGGTCTCAGATGCTATTAAGTGGTGGAACCAGTATTTTATAACTCAGATCATCTGTCTCGAGGATCCCTTTATACTCTTAAAATTGTCTTAGCGCGAACCAGCTCTTTCTAGCAAGGTGTAGTTTAGACAGGGCCTTCAGGAGCTGAGGAGCTTATTAGTAAAGCTCATAATTGTCTTAATAGCCAACATTTATTAAGCACACACTAAATGCCAGGTGCTATGTGAGATGCCATGAATTCATTAGCTATAATTCTTACAATGTCTCCGGGGGGGAAAAGCCATTTTATGAATGTCTTCATTTTATGAACATGCTCAGCAAGGTTATAACGTGCCCAGGGTCTCATGATGGTGAAGCTGAACTGGAATCCAGGGCCATGTGATGTGAAAGGCAGGTTTTTATAATAATGATAATTAATAATAATAATAACAATAATAATAATAATAATATGCAGTCAACATTAAGAAAGATATATAGGATTAGGGGAGTGGGTTATGAAAATTTGATCAATTCAAGTGGCCCCAATTTATCGTGATCCCAAAAGAAGGAATCTCTGTGCTCTTAGCTTGGGATTAAGAACCAGTTCTGGAAGCGTGGATGACAAGCTGGGGCCATCGCAAGGGTGTGGGTGGGTCCAAGGGAGATGCACACAGGACTCAGAAGGGTGCCCTCCTGCCAAGTGAGGGGCCAGGGCTCCAGCTTAATTAATCTCCATCCTCCTGCCAACATTTCTCTAGCCCTCTCATCTGTTAGGAAAAAAAAAAAGCCTTTTCTTCTCTGGGGGTCAAGGGACCTTTTCAGTTCTAGTTTATTCAGAATAAAGTTCCTTCCAACGAGTGGCCAGTGTCTCCCCTTCCCCCACTTTTAGCCCGATGTACGGAGCCAGCTGTCGAATCAGGAAACTCTGCCGACAGAGCCTGTCATGCCCGGGTCTCATCTGGTGTCTGCTTAAGTATATTTTTTTCTTTTTAATACTTGCAGGGTTTGTTTTTTTTTTCCTTTTAATTATTATTATTCTCCCAAGGGAATCTGGGACTGGCAGATTCGAAGATCAAAGCCTCAAGAGGCGCTAGGTCCCTCCCGAATGGCCCCAACGAGACTCCGAAGACAGGGGAAAGGGCAGGGCAAAGGCGACACCATCGGCCTGACTGACCCCAGCCCTGCCTCATCCTTCAGCTTCCTAGGCTCATCTGCCTTTGCCTTTGGGCATCCTGGTCAGGCAGCTGGTCCCCTGGTGAGGCCAGAATAAGAGGGTGGTGCCTCTGGGGTATAATCTGAGGAGAGAGAGCATCACGGTCTCAGCCTAAAACATTCCTCCAAAACACTGAATCTAGTACATACCTGAAATTATACCATTGGGTGAAGTATTGCTTGCCTGCTCCCTGCACTCCCATTTTCAAGAGAGAAAATGCTACTAGGCTCAATGATACTTCATGTCACTCCTCTCTTAGTATAAACTAGTCTGCAGGTCGGCTTCCATAGGTCAGAGCAGCAGGAAGATGTTTGGCACCTTAGTGTGGGGGTAAAGGAGCAATTCATGAGGAAGAGTAAATATTTAGACATCGCTAGAGAAGGAAAGAAAAGAAGGAAGCCAAAAGTTATCATGCACCTACTGTGTAATTTCTATTTCCATAACAGTACACTAAGGTCAGCATTATTTATATTTTGTAGTCGACTCATCAAAATCTATCAAGCTGAGTGGTCTACCCCAGTGGTTCCCAGACGTTAGCAGGCATAGGAATCTGCAGGAGAACTTGATAAGATTCCTGAGCCGCACCCCCAGGGGTCCTGGTCCTGTACATGGCCCATGAATTTGAAGGTATAGTAAGGTCCAAGGGCCACGGTCTGAGAAGCATGGTTCTGGTCTGGTCATAGCAATCTTATTCACCTAGCCAATGACTAGTTCAAATGATGGGCAAGTTCAAGACCATTTGGGCCGCTGAAACATGAAAAGAAGCCTTGACCCTGATTGCTACCAGCAGCCATGTTACAAACCTGAAAGAAAGATGTCCACAGATGAAGCTGAGTCTATGGACAGTTGACTCTGGGCAGCTCAGTGACAAGACACAACCTCTAAGCCGATCCTAAATCCTACTCTGGACTCCCTCTAACATAAAATGATAAACTTCCTTATTGTTTAAGCAAGGGTGGATGGAGTTTCCTGTTACTTTTCGCTCAAAGCATCCTAACAGATATTATTATCATTTTCAGATGAAGGAAGAAAGGTTCGATCCAAGCCTAAGGTCACACAGCTGGTAACCCAGGTCTGTGCGATACCAAACCTGTTTCTGATTTGTCACACTGCCTAAGTGGCCTTTTCTCCAATACTTGATGTGACTCCCCATCTACTCTGGCCCAAGTATTTGGGGCCATAACCACCTAATCTCCTATCACCAAGAGGTTGACAATTCCATCCAGCTAGCCATCCATCTGTCCATCCATCCATCTGTTCATCCGTCCGTCCATCCATCCATCCATCCATCCATCCACCCATCTATCTATCCATCTTCCCCGTCACAAAGCATCAAACCTGTGCTTGCTGCATGTCATGCTCTGTGTTCAGTGCTGGTGAGCCACTGGAGGATATGATTCAGTCTTAGTTCTGAAGGAGCCCAAACCTAAAGGAAGAGACGGCCCCACAATCTCATCATCTCCTTCTATACTCTCAAGACTCTGGCATTGTACTCAGCCCACCAACGCCCAGGTGCCCAGTCCTATTTAGTCGGCAGACAGATAATAAAAGCCCCATCTTCTTTGATTCAACTCAAATTTATATATCTTTGGAAAACTGGAATTTTTTTTTTTTTACATCAGTAAAGCAATACAAGATCTTCAGGAACAGGAATTATATAAATATTCAACCATCACATCTCCATGTTTATAGAGCATCAACGTGCACTGCACATTATAAAACTTCTAATTAATCCTCGTAATGTGCTGGTGTCATGAGTAAAGGGCAGATAATAACCCTACTTTACCGATGAGACCAACGGCCACTGTAATTCAGCGACTTGCCCGTGGTCATGTGGCAGATCACCTGCATTTTACACCTTCATTAACAGCACAGCTTATTAATTATAACGATTACATTCACAACTACTGGGATACCCCATAAACCAGCTCCGTCCTGAGGACACGGTGGCACACCGAACCTTCATCGCAAGCAACCGTATGCAGCAGGCTCTGTGCACGAGGAAACCGAAGCTCCAAGAGGTGTTGCAGAAGAAACCGAAGAACGAAAACCTTATGGCCTGGGGAGTAAATTCAGCATCAAATAAATGCTAATAAAAGTAAAAAAAAAAAAAAAAAAAGAGGCGTTGTATTTACCAAAGACTCTGGCCAGTGAACTCAGGTCTATGTGACTCCAAATGTCACACCCCTGGCCTTTGATTTGTGGTACCTGCGGCTGGCATGCTGGGAAGTGAGGACTTCTGTCTTCTCATTCTGAACCTTCTGCTGCTTTGCTGTGTGACCTTAGGAAAATTCTCAGCTTCTCTGGCTCTAGGGTCGCTTATCTGTTACTGGAGCAGGGAGAGTGCAGACTCTGGAACCAAACTGCAGTTTGGATCGGAACCCCACCTCTGTCCCTTGTCACGTCCCTGGGGAAATGTACTTGACCTCTCTGTAACTCCACTTTCTATCTGTAAAATGAAGTTAATAACAGTCGGAACCCAGGAAATGTGTTGCGAGGGCGAAACGAGTTAATACAGGTAAACTGCCCACAGCGGCACCTAGCGCTTAGTAAGCACCCCAGAGACGGCCATTTTTGTGGATCTTTCATGTGGTGGAGGGGTTGTGTTGGGTAATCCGCGGACTCTGACGGTCTCTGATGATTCTAAATGACCTCCTATGGATTTTGGTTTAGCCACAGGGAAATCTCGTAACTCTCCTGGGGTACAGTTTGGGATCCTCTAGATAAAAATATTCGCAATGTGCTAACAAAATCATGGTCAAGAAGACCCTTTGAATTGCAAATGATAGAAAAACCCAATTCAAAGTGGCCTGAGCCAAAGACAAAACTGTCTCAGGTAAGCAAGAGTCCGTAGGTAAATCTAGCTTCAGCTGATGGTACCTGCCTCTCCTTCCTCACCACTCCCCTCCTTGCCGCATCCGTGTGCTCCATCCACTTGGACTGAACCATCTTTAGCATCATGTCCTCCATCACCCCCAGATCTTTGCACATGCTGTCACTTCTGCCTGCAACAGCATCCTCCTTCCTCTTCTTTGAGACCCCTCCTAGTCCTAGTCCTGCAAGAATGGACTAGGGCAGAGAAGTCACTTTCTCAACTTGGACAGAGAAGTCACTTCCTCCATCCCTGACTGCCCCTCTGTCCTTGCTTGGGCCCACAGTCCCCAAGCCCACTCCCACCACAGCCTATGCGGCATTGCAGTAATCTGCCTAATTTGTCTGACTGCCCCCATGAGACTCTGAGAGGTGGCTCCAGGAAAGGTATGTATAACCTAGCACTGGGCTGGCACCGTCGGATGGGCTCAGTAAGCCTGAACGAAAAATATATATATACTTAATATGTCCTGGACAGTGGGGATAATTCATTGACACGTCCGAGGGGCAGAAGAACCAGGAGCAAGGCACAGAGTGAGAGGGGGAAGCGAGAAGGCCCTAACAATTGTCAAGAGACGCCAGAGGTGATGGAGACAGGTAGGCCTGCATGAGGTTAGGCAAATAGGGCACACTCACATCTCAGCTGTAGCTAGGGTCTTCACCCGGCCCAAATACCATGTCCCAGAAAGATCTAGAAGGTATGCCCAGAGAGACCCCCTTTGGAACAAGGACCTCGCCATCTCCCCACCAAAGGCACAAGATGGTTTTCCAGAAATCTTGGCAGTTCTCACCTAGAATCTCACAGTCTGAAAACACAAGTGCTTGCTCGCCTCCCTCTAATTTGCACAGTGAACTGGCTTCTCCTTTGGTTAGCCCCAGGAAAGCATGAAAACAAATGTCTGACACCCTCCAGGGCATCCACGCTTTCTTTGAAGACAGGCTCTCTGTTTGGGCTTTCCCATTTAAAAATAATAAGCAGGTTTAGCTTATTATTTTCTCCACCCCACGCTGCCAGCCACAGTATAATCCCGCCTCCACTGACCCCTCCCCCACCCGAACCGTGTTTGCTAACTACGAGAAGGGAGGTGTTTTGCTTTTTCAAACAAGTCTGAACCCCAATTAGTTTCTCAGCAACTTGATACTCATTGGCGGCGACAGTGGTTTCTCATCCAGCGTGGTTATTGATTTGGTCAGAAGTAATTAAAGAGATAATTCTTACTCAATTACGTTTCCCTGAATTTCCTGAGGTTGCTAACTCTGCTCCCCGGCTGTATTTTCTTTTCCAAATTAATTCTGTCTTGACTCCGAATCGAGAATGGATATTCGTGCTTATTAATTTTTGTGGGGAAGAAAGCGGGGCTCTGTGTTTTAATGCCGACTAGAGCTCTCAAATTCCTGGAATTTTTTTTTTTTTTAAGTTCATGTAGAACATACACAAGTTAAAAAGAAAAGGCAGCAGTGGGACGTCTTCTGCCAAAGAGAAGGGGTCGCTCTTCCTTGTCCGCTTCTCACTCTTGATGCCATATTCCCCAGCACCTACTCCGAACACTTTCAACTGTTTCTTCCAGTGGTCCATGTCTCCAAATTATTTAAGTTTTATCTCGGCTTCTCAGTTTTATACATTTCAGACTTTGATGACCCTCTGCTCTTTGAAAGATGAGGATCTGGCCCCCTTGCATCTTCACACGCTCCCTACCCCCAACTCCCGTGCCCCCCAAAGCTCGCGTTACCTTTAGTTCCTCTACTGGTTAATTCGGTAACTTTTAAAAATATGCCATCAGGGCAGTGAAACTCTTCTGCATGACGCTATCGTGACGGCTACATGTCATCTGTACAAATCCACAGAATGTGCAACGCCAAGAGTGAACCCTCATGAAAACTAGACTTTGGGTGATCGTGATGTGTCCACGTAGGTTCATCCATCGTAACCAGTGTACCCTCTGGTGGGCGGTGTTGATAATGGGGGAGGCTTCAAAGAGCGGGTGGGGGAACTCTCTACACCTTCTGCTCAATTTTGCCGTGAACCTAAAACTGCTCTAAAAAGAGTGTCTTAAAAAACTATGTTAAACGTGCATTTCTCGCCCCATTCGCCATAGAGAGTCTGGCGCATTTCTTCGACCCCTTACTTCGTAGGAGAGGAGATTAGCTCATCAGCTCTGCACAAGTCTTTTACTACTATCTTTGCAAATTGCAAATACCCATATTCTGCTCTGGGCTCATAATTCAGTTTTCTAGGCTTTGCCTATGAGTCGAGTCTAAAAGTCGAACATCAACGGATGGTACGGTTCTGTTTTCGCCCCTTCATCCACTCACTCAACAAGTAACTGCCAAGAAACCACTCTGTGTTTGGTATTATGCCAGAGACCAAAGATGCAGTGTGACAAGGTCACACTCCCTGCGTGCATTGCGAGGCTAGAATTTAGAGGAGAGAGAACGCAATTTACAACGCAAGCATAATAGCTGCTTAAATCAATGGTTTTAAATTTTATGTTAAAAATGTGAATACGAAACATCCTAAAGAGGCACGCCAAATACTACAAAAAAATATGTATTAAATTGATTTCCTTTTAAGCTTGTGAATACAGGCAGAGCCTTGGTGCTCAAAACTCAGCCCACTTGCCTTCCCCCACTGACCCTCGGGCTGAAGCCACTAAAGGATCTGACACCCTGGGGAATTCGTCCTTCCTGCAGGGAGGGAGAGATGGTGAGAGGCATCACGGTTGCAGTTTTGTTTCGTGTTTGTGAAGCTCCTTCATCAATAGGAAGCCTTTGCAGCACCAGATGCATTTGTCCAGAACACACTGGCTGGAATTATCACTCCAGAGGCAGCTAGGAACAAACATCTGCTCATCGTGAGAGGTGCCAGACCAGTCACCACAATGCCCATGGGGCTGGCGCAGGACACCAAGGGGCATCTGGGGCCACGGAGGGGAATATTCCGGCTGTACTTGGCATGGAGGCCCCCATCCAGGTACGGGGTGTGTGTGTGTGTGTGCGTGTGTGTGTGTGTGTGTGTGTGTGTGTGTGGCATAATAACACTAGAGGCCAAATTGCCAAGTGTACTTGGAAAATTAAAATGATGAGATAGAGTCTCTGTCCAAACACATATGTGTATACACACCAATTAAGAAAGTCCCAGATTGTTCTTCTATTTACTTACTTTGCAGACAACTCAATAGCTTATTCAGTGATCATCACTGGATCTCTTTCCCTGACTGTGTAGCCTTGACCTGTCACTCTACCCCTCCATGCCTTCATTTTGTTTTTCTTTAACCTGTAAAATGGGCATTTAAGAACACGTATTTCTTCTGGCTCTGGCCCAAAG
The DNA here is from genome assembly GCF_902729225.1 of Pteropus medius. NCBI lineage: Eukaryota > Metazoa > Chordata > Mammalia > Chiroptera > Pteropodidae > Pteropus > Pteropus medius. The sequence continues at coordinate 5,160,018 of NW_024343733.1, forward strand.
TAATAGCAAGTGGCAGAGCTGGGATTCAAATGCAACTCTCTCTGGCTCCAGAGTCTGTGCTTTTCAATACTGCAATCTACTCTCTCCTGTGCTCACTCAGTTATGAAATGTCTTGTTGCACCCAAGTTATGCTGGGGCCAATTCACGCCCCCAAATGGGCCAAGGCTTTTCCTCGCCAACGGGAAAGGCTGCTCTATATGGTCAAAGCGGTTCCATTAATCCTGTGACCAGGCCCTAAAGAGAAATTAAATGAGTTTATGTAACCCAAATCACCCACTGTTTCCCGTGCAGAGTTTATTCCTCTGTGGCTGCATATTAGTTATCTATTGCTATGTAACAAGTTACTCCAAGACTCAGTGGCTTCAGATAGCAAATATTTATTAGCTCGTAGCTTCTGTAGCTTACCTGGGAGCCTCTGGCTCAAGGGGTCTCTGAACACCATGATTAAGTTGGCAGTTGGGCAGGAGTCATCCCCCTCTCCCTTCCCATCCCTCTCTTTCTCTCTCCCCTGCGGACTCCTTGCTCTCACCTCCCTCTCTGATACTTAATTCAGCACCTCAGACCTTATTTGGTCTGACCATTCCATCCTCTTCTCAAGCTCCAATCCATATGTCAGATAACTAACTGCCTCTCAGCTGCCATTCACACTCCCCGTTCCAGCTCCGAAGGCTCAAGAGCTTGGCGTTATCTTTTTGCTCGGGTCCCTTATGCACCCACGACACTCTGACACTCTCCCCGGTATATTTGTTACGTGGGGGAAACTGGAGCACAAGCAATACTGCCATTTGTGTGAAAAGGGGATGCTCATAGTGGGAATGAAGTGTGCATGTGTGTGCGTTTGCTTATTAAAGCATCAGATCTCTGTAGGATACACAAGAACTTGGTACCACTGATGACATGAATGGTTTGGGGACAAGGCGGAAGTAATCCTTGTTAGCTGCATATTATTTTGTATGTTTTTAAATCATCTGAAAAATGCTACCTGTTCAAAAAAAAAAAACTGAAATAAAAAAAATAAAATGAAATAAAACTTAATGCTTCATCTTTGGTCCTTAGCTAGGGCCTTCATCTCTAGACTTATTCTGCTGAAGTGGCTTCTCGTGGCTTCTCAGCAGATTTACTGGCTTTGGGCACACTTTCCCTGTGTGCGGATGTCAGAGGAACCTTCGTTGCTGACCCCCTACCGTCCCCATCACGCTCTTTGTCCAGCTCCTCATGATCCCCTCTGTTTGAAACACTTTCCCCCCGACTTCTTGTGTTCGGCTCAGTCTGCACCTCTGAACCTTCAGCCCAGGGTTTGGTGTCCGCATTTTACCGCACTGTAGTTGAATTTTGTTTCATACCCGTCTCCTCCACTGGACTGCGGGCTCCTTGAGGACAGGAATGGTGGCTTGCTTGGTGTCATATCCAGGCCAGTTTTTCACTCACAGTAGCTATTTAAGAAACATTCGAGCTAGTCTTGCTCCCAGGCTCATGACACGGTCCACGTAACTTGCCACTGAACGGCATTCTGCAGACAGCATCAGAGAACTGATGTCGCAGCAGCCTTGGAGTCACGGGAAGGCTCATTCTAAGAAGCATCCAAGCCCCGCCAGCTCGTCTGCATCTTGGCTCTCTTCTCCTCTACTGCTGGCTTAAATTTGGCTCTGCTTCTGCTTCTCGTGCGGAAAATGCAGCTACTCGTTATTAACCAATAGGAGACTGAGTTTCTTGGGACCTTCAGGGCTTCGCTAAGATTTTTGCGAAGGTGTCGACTTCATCTTCTTCCAGGGAGAAAGCAAAGGAACTGAAGTCACCATGGGGACTTAACCAACCCACACATGCTCCCCGCCAGGATACTGACGATATGAAAGGAGACTTGACTTTCTTGGGTCACGACTTGTCTCATGTCTCTAGGACGAACTGCCAAATAGTTGGTTTCATTTTCAAGAACGGATGTAAACTGTGGTGCGAGAAGCGATAAAGGGAGTCCTACGATCGCCTGGACTGGCCGAACTTCTACTTCCTTCTTTCCCGCTGGGTGACCTCAGACAATTTATTGAACTGATCTGGGTGTCAGCGTCCTGAGTCATTAAATAGGAATACTAAATAATTGCGGCACTTAACTTTTGGGGTGGTCATCAGAACTCAGTGAGAAAAGGCAGATAAAATGCCCAGCATGGAAAGGGCAAGCGCGCGTGTCATCATGCTGCTTTTCCTTCCTGAGACCATGACGGACCTTGCTAATCAATCGAGGACTCTTTTCTGATGAGAAGGGAAGGCAGGGAGCTCCAGGCAGTCACCGCCTCTAATGGGTAGATGGAAGCTGGCGCTCAGGTTGAAGCCCAGTTGCCATCTCCGGCCTCGTACATTTCCAGACACGTGGAAGGTGCTGAATATTCAGGCGCTGTTGTAGTTATTAAACAGAAGTACCATGGGCAAGGTGGTTGTCACAGCCTGGGGTCAGTCGGTGTCCTGAAGCTCTGCCAGGACTTTGGACGGCAGCGCACACGGCTTCCCATCGGCCACTGGTGCCCAACAGCTGGACTGCTAGCCCCTTATATCTGGTCTTTCGAAAGAGCTTATGAGATCAATGTATTTGATTAAAGTTTGTTGTTTTGTTTTGTTTTGTTTTTAACTGGGTGAATAGCGCATTAGCTGATGGCGTGCCAGCTCAATCCAAGACCTAACAGGGGCTCATGATGCTGGTAGCCAATTTCTATCTCTATTAAGTGAAAAAGGTGAGAAACCGGGGCTTGATTGAAAGCCATGGCATCTAGCGCCACCTACTGTTACACTGTTGCATCGCCGCCATTGTTGACTAACTCAGGGTTGTTGACAGCCTTAACGCGGCCCTTAATGAGTTTATCTGGAAATAGTTTCACAATCTCACGTTATGTTTTTCATTGATCATTTATGATCCAATTTTGTAAAAACTCCAGATACTCATGATCTAGAGACGGCGACAGTAACATTTCCTTGGTATGCTTGGGTCACAAAGCCCCTACGGGCCAAGCATGCCTCTCAGTCCCCCTCACAACTCTTGGATTAAGACTGAGCAGGTGTCGGGTGGGAGCCCTAAGGCGCAGAGAAAGCGACCGACCTGGGGTCACACAACTAGTGGAGCAATGAGTTGGGACTGAATCCACATCCTATTCTTCCCCGGCATCTGTCACTCCCCCACCTCTGGCTCACCTCGTCAAGCCCCTCAACGCACAATTCCCACTCCAAAAATGTCAGTGCATAACGTAGATTTCACTGGAAGGTTCACGGAAGAGAAGGAGGGGAGGGTTACACTGCATGCCATGGAAGAAAAACCAATAAAACCGTCCTTGAAACTTGTACTTTTTTTTTTTTTCTAGATGTCAGCTCCTCCCTTCCCTGGCCCTCAGCTCCCTCCCTGCCCACCATCCATAATACACGACTCCACCTTTATGAACTAGAACCATTCATCCTCTCTCTGTGTCTCTCCAGTATCCATCTTTCACACTCATCTTCCTTCTCAGCAAACCAATCACCAGCCTTAGGAAACAGGGATGATTTAAGAAACAAATAATGGAACCACTGTCTTTCTCTCTGACATGAAAAATCAGAAAAGATTGTATTTTCAAGGAAGCTTAATGGTTGAGGAACCAAGTTTTAAATACAAGGAGACTGGATGTATTAGAGTTCTCCTGAGAAACAGGACCAATAGGATGCCTATAGATGGTAGGTACAGATATGTAGATATAGACATAAAGAGATTTATTATTAAAAACGGGTTCGCACAACTGTGGAGGCTGAAAAGTCCCAAGATCTGTGGTTGGCAAATTGGAGGCCCAAGAGAGCTGGTAGTATAGATGCAGTCTGAGTCTGAAGGCCTAAGAACCAGGAGAACTGATGCTGTAGGTTCTAATTTGAAAGCCTGCAGGCTCAGGACCCAGGGACAGTCAACGTTTCAGGTCAAGTCCGATGGCAGAAAAAATCTGATGTCCCAGCTCAAAGGCAGTCAGGCAGATCAGCCTTTTTCTTTCTTCAGGCTTCTAACTGATGGGGCGAGGCCCACCCACATTAGGGAGGGCATCCCACTCTGCTCAGCCTACCGATTTAAATGTTAAATTCATCCAAAAACACCCTCAGAGAAACAATCAGAACAACACCTGACAAAATACCTGAGTTCTCTGTGGCCCAGTCAAGTTGACACATAAAACTAACCATCACACTGGCGCTCTGGTCCTGGCTCTGACAGCTGACCGGCCATGGGGCCTTGTATGACTTCCTCTGCTTTCGTTTCTCCCTCTGTAACATGGGTTTATTAAGCCCTGCCTCACTGGGTTGTTGGAAGAAGCAAATGAGGTTGATGGCATAAAAAGCTTAACACAGTGCCGATGTGTAGCAATTCCACGATGATTTGTCCATTTAAGAGATGTGGACACTCCCCCCTCCCACCCCTCATCCCTCTCTCAAAGAAGCCTGCACACTCCACATTTTCTGCAACTTTTTATGTTGCACAGCTAGATATCCGGGGCAGGTGTGTGTGTGTGTAGTAATGTGTGTGTGTGTGTGTGTGTGTGAAAGATCGTGGTTTCTGCAGGTAGGAAATGAATGCCAAATAACTGTGACTACTGCATAGATGGAACAGATCATGCAGGCCACCAGACTGACATCTCTGTCTCGGGTCCACTCCCCTTATTTATAGATGGGAAAACCAATCCCCTCAGTTTGCAACAGTAAATGAATGGGGGTGAGTGTGTTCCAGTAAGACCCCAATTGACAAAAGCCCGCAGCGGGCCATAGTCAGCTGACTCCTAGGTTAGATAAGGGTTTGGGAGGGTGCCAAGGAGTGCAGGACGCTGAGCTCTACTACTTACTATCTGTGTGACCTTGAATAAGTGGCTTAACCTCTCCGATCCTTGATTTCCTTTTCAATAAAACGGGAATAAGGAGAGCTCACGAAGGTTGGCGGGAGGATTAAATAAAACAGTGTAAAAAATGCCTCCAGCCCTAGTTGCCCCATCTAATGTCTCAGTGCCTGCTTCCCAGAGGCTCCAAGTGACACAGCCATGGACATTTTCTAGAAGTCCAGGCCACTGATTTTGCAGAATGACCCTCACTTTTTAGGATCGTTTCTTCACAATCAGATCCAGACTGGGCATTTGGGACAGGAAGATCATGCAAGTGATGCTCTGTCGTCCCCAGTGCATCCCTTCAGGGGCACATGATATCAGTTTGTCCCATCGCTGGTGATGCGAAGTGTGCTCACGCTAGTTCAGGTGGCGTCCATCAGACCTCACCATTATGTAGGTAATTCGTTCCATTTGTAATCAATCATCAGCCTATAGAGTTTAACCTTGAAACTGTGACACAGTTACCCCTTCATTCATTCAGCAACAGTGGATTGAACTCGGGGCCAGGCACTATGCCAGGAGCTAGAGATCAAAAGCTTTCTTTCCAGGGACTGTGCTCATTCCTCTCCTCTCCCAGAAGACTTCTGCTACCTATTCTGCTCTTAGGTTCTCAGCAGAGGACTCACTCATCTCCCCCCAAGATGAGTCTCCTTTTCCACCACCCCTGCCCATCAATTCTTAAACCTCCTTTCTCCTGGATCCATAAGAACATGAAAAAAAAAAAAAAGGGGGAGGTTGAATCCAAGTACGCTCTCAAGGATGTACCCCACCGTCAGCGAAGAAAAAGAATTCAATAGCACATTTCATCATATTTCAGTTCGAAGGGTCTGCATGTGAATGAGGTTGCTCATTCCAGGTTATGCCTACATGGGTAGATATCTGCCTTTTATCTTCATAACGGAAAAAAAAAAAACATAACTCTCTCCAAAGGAAGTGCCCATCACTACCATAAAACCACCAAAAGCCGAAATATCGCTATGCAAGCTAAGCTCTCTGGGCTCATATACGTACTCTTGCTGTGGATCCTACCCACTCTGCCTATCACGTTCTTTACAGCTTCTCCATAATGAGTCTGAGACTTGTTACTGCTTGCTCTTCTCAAACACTCACCACTCCATGGAACTCCCCAGCTGCTCCCCTGATGTCCGTATCAGCCCAAGTACCTTTAGCGGGCATTCATGTCCATCATAATCTGATTCTAGGAAGTAGGTCATATTTTAAGAAATAACAAAGATGGGTTTGAAACATTCTTTTATAAAAGACAAGAGAACGACAGATAGTTAAAAGACTGGCTTTCTCGCTATGACTGTCACCAAATCGTTCTGATTATCTGTCATATAAAAATTGAAATGACAATGTTGAACACACAATGCAATATATATATGCCTTACTGTTAAATTGTACACTCAAAACTTACTGGATTTCATGAGCCTAAATAGTGATAATCTCTTCTATTAGTAATCTAAAAGATCTAGCATAAAGAATTCTAGATTGCCAGAAAAAATAAATAAAATAAATAAAATTTAAAAATTAAAAAAGTAAAAATTGGTATGACAAAATCTAACAAAATTCAGTGAGCAAGCTTTAGAGGCATTATCTATACTCTAGAGCAACTGCTATCCTTTATTTATCCCCCAGTATGCAAAACTGGGGTGGGGCAGAATGAGGTAGTAGTAGTTAAGAACACAGGCTTTGATGTCACTTGAACTTGAGTTCAGATCCAGATTCTTCCACTTAATAGCATGTCGTTTTCACCTTTTGAAGCCTCAGCTTGCTCTTCTATAAAATGGGAATAATAATATGGCAACGTCTAAATGGAATCATGTATTTCAAATAAGAATACACTTAGGACCATGTGTGGCACATAGGTGAATAATAATGCTATTGGTAGACAGCCTCAGCTCTATTGCATAGATGTGGAAATAAACTCAGGGAAGGTATGTAACTTGCCCAAGATTACTCAACGTCTAAGTGACAGAGCCAGGAATCCACCCTGGGTCTTTCAGACAACAAACCTCTTTCCATCCATTCCCGCCACCTCCCACTTCTCAGCTGTCACATTGAACCAAATCACTTCCAAATGCCTCTCTTGAAACGGTCTCGGCACACGAAAGTTAAATGTGCGTATACCTGCCCCAAAAGTCATCCCCACCTAAGGCTTCAGTAGGAGTCTGTGCTCCCACCCCCACCACACATTTATTTATCAGCTTTTAACCTGATACATTACAGAACATCACGTGGCATTTCTCACAGTCCTGCTCTCAAAGGCCCATTTACAGATGGGTCAGAGAAAGGACACATGTTGTAGGAAAGAGGTCGACAAGACAGAGATTTGACTTTGTTTTCCAGGAAATGAAACATGGAGGCATCCCCCACACTCTGCAAAGCAATGGAAAAACGAAGGGTTTTTCTAGTGGCACTCCCAGGGGGAGCAAGGGCAGAAAATTAAAGTCAACTGTCCTCAGATGGCTTTTATGAAACCCGGCTGGGAGTAGTCACGGAAACTAAGACAAAGGACATCCAAACAGACGGTGATCGGGCTACACTTGGCTTTTATTTTCTCCTATTTTGTAAAATCTTTTTCTGATTTTCTACAATGTCCATTAGTTCGTTTCACTGCCAGAATGCTAGCTTCAATGTAGAGCTGAATTGCAATTGTGTTACCTAGGTAGAGAGACACATTAATCAGTGTCAGCAGGGAAGAAATATCTAGCACCAAATTTTCTTTCGTTTTTATCAGCAATAAGAACCTAAAGGGTATGGGGCATAGAACTCATAGTTTGGATGCAAGAGGAGGTGTTCTACAAAGATATGGAATATACAATACTTCCTAGAGAAAAAAAAAAAAAATTGGTAGAAGTAGGAGGGCTCTGGATTCCCTAGAAACATATGGCTTTTGACAAAGATTCTGAGAGAGAGAATGGTCCCAATTCTGGATAAGCATCAAAGTCATGGAAAATTCTGGGCTTGGTATCAAAAGATAAAGAACAAAGTTACTGTCTGCAAAGGTGTCCTTGATTGAAGGGGGAACTAGCTCGATAGTCCAAAAAGTAGCTGGTAAGAACCTGAAGCCAAGGCATTTGCATAAGCTATAACCATAATCCTTTGTTTCCCCGCTCTCATTTCAACTTCCTATCTCCCACAGGGGGCTGATCCTTGCAAACTACATTTCCCAGGTGCCCTTGCCAGCTGGCTTCCAGGTCGGTTCAGCCAATAGGAGGCGCAGCAGGAACCTGGAGGGTTAGAGAGAGCGAGAAGCCAGAGTATTTCTCCTCTCTTGCTCAGCTTCTGGTAGCACCTCCAACTAAAACTACACCTGCTCCATGAGTCCAACTTCTACAAGGTGGCCCAATTCCAGAGCTTTTGAAGGCCACCTCGTCCCTTAGTCCCTCCAGCCCTGGAGGTGGGAGAAGCTTCTTCCTTTTGCTAATCTCTGGCTTTCTCTGAGATCCCTTACTTGGCTTTTTGGCTCTTCCAACAACTTTGTAACTGCTCCCCTATATTAAATTCCCTGAACTGAACTACCTGGCACCAGCTCTGATTTCCTGCTTAGACTCTGCATGATACTGTGTATTAAAATAAACCATTACCTTACATCATTCCAGACATTTAGATTACTCAATTTAAAATAGCATTGAAATCTTACATTTTGCTTAAATTAGTAGAATTAGTCAGAATTGCTTTACAAATGTGACAAACATTATTCTTTTATTAGACAAGTAGTATATGTAAATTATTTTAAAATTAGGGTAAAGGATAACCAAATTAAAATTATTTATGTATAATTCAAACACCATGAGATAATATCGCTATTGACATTTTGTTATATTTACTTCCAGCTTGTTATATAATTACACTTATGCCTTGCCATTTACCAATATTTTAAAACTATTTGTATCACATTATATAGTTTTAGAAATTTCTATAGATTTTTATGAATATAAATCTTAAAACTCTATAATCTAACTTCTTTATATTTTGTAGCATGCATTTTCACTTGAAATTATATTCCTTTCCATATCAATAAGTAACATTAAATAGTGGCACCGAATTCAAATGCATCATATACCACTGCCTGGATAGACTGTGCTTTATCCCCCTAAAGCCTATTGCTGGACATTTAGATGTTTTACACTGTTGTTCACATTGCCGTTATAGACATCCTCATGGATAAGTCTTTTTCACCTTTGCTGCATAATTTTCTTGGATAGAAGTGGAATTGCTGGGGTAAAAGGAAGTGTATTTCTAAGGCTTGTCATATGTATGGTGAAACTACCATCCAGAGAGGTTACAGAGATAGTCAATTCTTGGATGCTTTGTAAACTTTTAACTGCGTGAATATCAATGGTGTTTGTAAATGTCCTGACAACCGGAACTCCCTCATTCAATACCAGTTATTACCTCTGGCTTATTATAATTGTAATTAAACAATGGTCACGATGAAAATGGTTTCCTGAGAATCCACTGCAAAGCTGACATAATTGCCAGGCTCGTGGGGAGGATCTTGTCCTGCTAAAGTTTTGTCACATCGAGAACACAAGTTGCCTTTACTGCTCTAAATTGGTCAGCACCAATTCCAGTGAATATAAATTCACTCGTTAACAATAGTGTGGATCCTGGTACCTAAGCAACTATCATTAGGTGGGATTTGGCGGAAATGCTTGAAATTGGGACAGTATCGTAGTTGCTTGAAGAGAATGAAACTCGAGACATTTAGGAGAGTGATAGGTACATGACCGTGACATCGAGCAGAGTTTCAATCATGTATTTCAAATTATCCGGCGGGAAAATTTGAGTGGTTTTTTTTTTCTCATTCATAAGTATGTTTAATCCACAATGTCTTTTAAGAAAGTTACTTTGGTCCTGAAGGAGCTGGAGGTCCGCTCCCCTCATGGGCACAAAATGGCTTACTAGCAACTCCCACAAACGCCTACGTCTCTGTTTACAATCAATGAGGAAAGAGAACGTCTCTGTCTGTGGTTCCTTAGAAGATCTAGGAACCGTGCTTCCTGGAAGCCCCTGGCAAATGTCCGCTTGAATCTCATTAGCCCAACCTGGGTCACATGACTACCCCCAGACCAGTCATTGTAAAGGGGATGCGCCCTGCTGTTCAGTTGCAGCCATTCAGGACCACTCCTGCTGCTGGTACCATGAGTACCTCTTAAGGTGTAAGAAGGTCTAACCAGGGAGCTAATATTAAGAGGGAAGGTGAAGAGAAATCATCGGGGGTGAGAGAAAAGCAAATGTCTGTTATGGAGACGTTTTTAAAAGTACTCCTGGAGTGATAGGTACATGACTGAGACATCAAGCAGAGTTTCAATCATTTATTTCAAATTATGTGGCCTGCCTCCTTGGAGGTCCGTCTCTCCACCCACTTCGCCCATCCCTCAAGATGAAAACTGATAGATCTGCCATCAATTTTTCAGCCAAGGGGTTGAAACATCTTAGTGGATTGAGATGAGGGAGATATGTCAACTCTAAGTCATTCCTAATAATCGCTAAAGAGACAAAATTTATAAATGATTTCACCGTTTCCTATCTAGTTGAGCTTATTCAAGGCTATCCCGGATACCATAAACCAGCCTATGTTAAACCTCACTTGGCCACTTATTTATTTGATTTTTGTGTCCTATATACTTTATTTAGTGGATGAGGAGCTGCAATTATGAATATTATTTTGGGGATCTAAGAATCTTTGCTGCCTCACACAGGACATGTACTGCGTGACCCAGAAGACAAAAGGCTGAGAATCAGACAGGCCAGTAAGAGTCCCTGCCTACCACTGCGTTCCCCACACTCCATCCCACCACCCTGCCACACGTCATTCCACTTTGATACAGCTACGCTCCTCACCGTCTAGTTCCACTGCAAAGGCCCAGAGAAACAGGCACCCCAGCCCAATTTCATTTTCAGAGAAAGCGTGTGATGATGGCTGCCGGGAAAACTCTGTGCCTCCTCCCACTCATCGATGTGATGACTTCTGTGAGCGAGTGCCTGACCCGTCCTCACTCTGCCTTTAGGATTCACCTAACACTAACATCTCAATACATCGGCCTCTGTCAGACCAGCCTCTGTCAAACCTCACTTGGCCACTTATTATTTTTTTTTTTTTACCTTTTTCTTTATTACTTAATTAATACTTATGGCAAAGTCATAGGAAGTTCACATAAGCAAAGAAATAATCCCACCCCTGAAGAGAAACACTGCATTTGGGGAATGTGGCTTTCCCTACCTTTTGATGTGTGTATATCCACATAGATCATTTTTCAAAAAAGTGAAAACAGAATCGTGTGATCCATACTTACTGTGACATGTCATACCAAAGAACTCAAGCATCTGTGTGTGTGTGTGTGTGTGTGTGTGTGTGTGTATCGATAAATATACTTACATCATTATATTGTCATTACATTGAATTACTGCATAGTAGTCTATTGTTTAGGTGCATGATTGTTTAAAATATATATATATAGGTGGTTTCCGAGAGTGCTCTTAAAGCAGCATCCTCATGAACAATTGGTTGACAATCCTCTGTCCCCATACAGAAATATTCCCACAGGATGCTTGACAGCAGAAGGACCGTTCGATCTAAAGGCAGGGACACTGTTTGAGCATTTCCTATGCGTTGACAAACTGCCCTTCAGAAAAATCATCACATTCTCCCACCAGTTTCATCTCAAAGCACTCATTGTCCCATAATTTCTTGGCATTTCCTCTCATTCAAAAAATCCTGATGTCAAAGGAACTAATTTCAAGACAGGACAATCCCGATAATAGTTTTGTTGTTTCACCAAACTTGTGGCTGAGAAAAATGACTTTTATGTTAAAATGCAGTTAGTTTAACTCTCTTCTTTATATTGACCCAGTATCAACTTCTGAGTAACGAATTTAAGTCTTGGGAGGTTTTCCCTATGGCTAGGCAAGATAAATGAATACAGGAAAGGAAAAGAAAAACCCATGAACAATCACCTGGATAATTCATTCATAAAATCCTGCTGGGGGGCAGTGAGGGGGGAAAAGTACGTTTGCAAACTTTACACTGACAAGCTTCTGTTCTCCAAATCAGCTGCCTATGCCACCAACCAGGGTTATTAACATTTAATTCTTTGCTTTACTTTGAATATGCTAATCATAGAAGCCTCCATTTTTCAGTGCTTGCTATGAGTCAGGTACTTGGCAATCAATTTAATCATCACAAAAAGGGAGGAATTATCCCCCCATTCTCCTTAAGAAACTGAGGGCCAGAGAGGTTGAGTAATTTGTCCAAGGTCACACAGCCAATCACTGGAAAGAACCAGGATCAGAGTTCAGGTCTGCCTGTCTCCAAAGCTCTTGCTATTTCCACCGTGACACATGGTCCCTCTTTGGCGTAGAGAAGGATGCTTTGCCGCCCAGAATCCCTCCGACCTGATCAGACATCTCAGATAAATGCATGAGCCTCTTCCTGAGCCTGGTTCCACTTGCAACAGTTGTACTAACACTTTCTTCCTTCACTTCTTGGCTTCCCATCAGGTCCCAGAGACGCCAATGAAGAGCATCAAGTACATGGACAAGGAAATAATAAACCTCAAAAAGGACCTCACACGAAGCCGGTGAGTAAGCCCAGCGTGGAATAATAACCCACAGACAACCTGATAGGGATGAGTAGGCTAAAGGGCGATGCCCAGAAGTCCTGTCCAAGTCCCAATGCCTCCCTCGACCCTAAACATTAAGCAGATGACTTACGGGGGGTGGGTGGTGGGGAGGTGTGGGTAACCCTGTAAGGGTCCATTTCCTGGTTGGACTTTTCAGAGGATACCTGTATCAGACTTACATCCCTACTCTGCACATGCTAAGCCCCTGCCTAGAATTCCCTCTGCTCTCCTTCCTGGGCCCGAGTCCAACTCAAGAGAGTTCTCCTATATTCCAGAAAAATCTTCCCTTTTCACTCCAGGGCCTGGCAGCATGGCAGCAGAGTCGGGTAGATTCAGTCTCAAATACTAGCCCTGCTATCTGCTACCTAGTGACACGAAAGGCGTCATTTAACCTCCCTGAGTCTGTGTTTCCTTACCAGTAAAATGAATATAATATGAGGTTGTCAGAAGGACTGGGTGAACCCTGGAATGGCCACTGTCATTTGTATCTGTCCCCACGCCATCCATTCCTCCCTCCATGACAGTGCGAGCAAATTCAGGTCTAGGACCATATTTTCTTTCTCCCAGTGGGGTGAGATGGGATTTGTTTGCCTCTCCCCTTAACTCCTTCCTGGGCCCTGGAATGATCCAAGGTGGGATCATGAAATGGGGCTTTCGGCAAAGTAACTGAAGGCAGAGTAAGAGATGGAGATTCTTTCAGCACAAAGCACACAGGATGTGGGGTGGGGCGGGGGAGGGTAATACAGGCGGCATGGAAAGGCCCGTTTATCCTACGTGTCTCCTACTCTGAGCCAGATCACAAACGAGACATGTCCTTCCTTCACCTCCATCATCTAGAAGTTCCTCCTTCTCCACTGCCCACCTGCATCTCCACCCTTGACCTGTCCAGCAGCACACCTTGATGGACCTGGACAACTAAGCTCAAGAGGAGGTGGGAAGGTGTGGGCACTGAAGATGGGAAGAAGGAAAGGAGTGAAAGGAACTAAGGGAGGGGTCAAGACAGGGCCCCAGAGAATGACATCCGCCCACCGACCTCAGGAGGAATGGCATGTCTGTCCCAGAGGGTCTCTGGCTGCCCACTGTCCAGCAGAAACATAATGTGAGCCGTGTGTGTCATTTTAAATTTTTGAGTGGCCACACTAAAAACAGTAAAAAAGAAACTGGCAAAAGTGACTCTAATAATATATTTTACTTAAGCCACTATATCCAAGGTATTATCATTCAAGATGCAATCAACATAAAACGTATTAATGAGATACGTTACACTGTTTTGAATACACGATGAAAAATGATGAAAAATGGTGAATGATGAAAAGTCCAGAGTATATTTTACCCTCAGAGCACACATCAATTGGGACCAACCACATTTCAAGTGCTCAGTAGTTGTTATCCACTGAATTGTGCCATTTCCAAAATTCTTATGCTGAAGCTCTAACCTCAATGTGACTGTATTTGAAGATAGGACCATTAAAGATGTAATTAAGGTTAATTAATTACATCTAATCCAATGAGACCGGTGTCCTTATAAAAAGAGAAAGAGGCACCAGGAATGTAGATACATAGAGAAAAGGCCATGTGAGGACCCAGCAAGGAGGTGCCACCTGAAAGCCAAGGGGAAGTCAACCTTGATCTTGGACCTTCAGCCTCCAGGACTGCAAGAAAATAAATGCCTGCTGTTTAAGCCACTCAGTCTGTCGTATTCTGTTACGACAGCTTGAGAAGACTAATGTAATAGTCAGTGTTGGGATAACCTCACAAAAAAATGTCCCCAGCTTGATGGGGCTAATGAAGCTCAGTCTGAGTTTCACGTGACGCCAAGCTCAGGGATGAAATGTGAACTTGGCCATCGGAATCAATGGTCGAGACCCACAAGGACCCTTCTGTTGATTGTGGCCACATAGGCCTTTCCAGTGTTTTGAAAGCGGGTTGGAGGAGGGCTTTTGAGGCTGATGCCTTGGGAACCTCAGCACCCCAAGGACCCGTAGGGTCAGGAAGCCAAGAGTTATCTGAGTGGGGGCAGCATCCGTGCCAGGAAGGAAAGAAAGAGGACTGTACAGTTGAAGATGAACCTCTCAACAGGATTTGTACTCGGCTCCACAGTTATGCCTGGAGGACATCCCGAGCTTTAGAAAGAATGGTGTAGCTGGATCAGAGGTGAGACTGCAGAACCATCTGTGTGTCCTGTGTCCCAGTCAGTCAGAACGAATACTGGCCATAGACAGCCATGTTGGTTCCTAGTGGCTGAATATTCTCAGCCTTGAGGTAGATGATTCTAACCCAAATCCCCAGCTACAAATACATCCCAGAATATCTAGGCCCTAGAAAATGAGAGTTTCCACAATAATCTGTATGCTGTAGACAAGAGCTGATAACTAGAGAGACCAATAGATGCTTTGATCTTTGTTAAGTCCCAGACACCAAAACTTGACCTTGCCCGAGGAGGGCAAGAAGCAATGATGAGCCAGTTTGTAACCAGAACTAATTGCTAAATTTCCAGGAAATTTGCATGCCAATTATTAAACATGTCTATTGTTAAAAATGAAACTATATAAACTGACAATGAAATATATCATATTAAAACAAAAATAATAAAAACTCAAAACTCATCGCTTCTTAATGATTTTATACCTTTTACTGTTACCTGTGCTTTTGAGGCTATTTCTAGTTTAGAGTTATCTGTCTGGTGAGAATACGATATAACGGGATCTCCAGGTCCACTGACATTAGCTTGGCAGCTCAGAATCAGCCACAGAGGGAATATTTATGTCACAGAAATCAGCAAATGCTACACACGAGGGCTTACTTGTCCCCTCCCCCCGGAGACATAGCTGTTAGACATCCTGGGGACATGCCTCCCCTACAAAAAAAAAATGACCAAAGTTGAACTTTCCACTAACCCAATATCATAGATGGGCTTAATTAAAAAGCGACAAAGACAGTGGCATTTCTGCCCTCTTCAAGCTGGTGAGTGAGTCTGTCCCTCCTGGCAGATGCCTTTATCACGGCTCTGAAACCAGCCTGAATTTAACATCCTCATTGGACAAGCTGAGCCTGTCCAAGGGCCGGACGCGAAGGGTAAGGTGCAAAAGGCCAGACAGAAAAGCCACAAGGAAGAAAACAAGAAACAACAATCGAATGTTCCATCTGGCCACTCTCCTGGATCCCACTGACATTTAAAGAACCGGAGATTCCCCTTCAGAAGAAAACACCATTTTCCAGGGGAAATCACCTCTCCAGGACATGCAAATCCCACGGCCCCATCTCCCGGTATTAAATGAGGCAGATCCCTAGCCAAAAAGACGTTGTCTTTTCCACTTATTTTTTCAAACCTGCTTCACCTCCTATTAGAATCCAGTCTACCTTGAGCCAAACACCTTGACTGTCTCCTAGACTTTTATTTAATACCTCAGCTCTCTTATAATTCAATTGCACCATCCCTGGTTTCATGGCTAATTTAACATGATGCTAAAAAGAATAAAAATCCAACTGCTCTCCCCTTCGCCTGTGCCACCAGATGTTTGGTGGCACTAAGCAGCTCGCTAGGCTGTTACTTGCCGAATTTCTCCTAGCGGAAGTTGACGATGGGACATCTGTACACGCCCAGTTCTTTGCCTGGGTTGACTGTTGAAGCCAACAATACATCTTTCTCCAAAGCTGCCGGTGCTTTTTACTGGGAGGGTTTTAAGGAATGCGAACATCTCTGCAACAGCCAAAACAGTTAAAAAGTCGAACCCGAAACCACATAATGTTTAGTTAGTTAGGTACAGGCAGTTGCAAATAAATAGTGACGAATTAACCCCCCTCCCCCAACAGGCCCCAGCAGGGTACAGATTATGCAAGTGTTATGAGGTCTGAAACTTTGCTTTCTAGCTATATTTGATAGACAGTTGAAGCAAGGCAATTAGAAGTAACACAGGTAGGTTTTGGCAAAGGAAGAAGCTAATTTTTTTTTGTATGAGGTTAGGCACTTCTTGGTTCCTCCTTAGCTTTCTCTGCTCATTCATTTTCAAGACATATTTACTGAGTACCAAGTATTGCCAGGTACGCACCAGGCATCACTTGTATATATTGGAGTCACAGCACTGAACGAAACAGACACGATTTCTGCGAATGAGAGAAAGTGATATGTGTTATAATGGGGCAGAGACAGCAAACGATTTGTCAAGTAAACAAGCAGGATTTGGGAGAATGCTGGCTATATACTGTGAAGAATATAACACAAGGTGATGTATATAGCATTGTGATGGGGAGGAAGCTGCTACTTTAGCTAGAAGGCTCAGAGGAAGCTGTTCTGTGAAGGGGACCCTGGACATGAATGGTGAGGAAGAACCATTCACACGAAGATATAGTGGGGAGAGGGGTGGACTATTTCAGAGGGCAAAAGGCAGGTGGGTACCAAAGCTCCAACAAGACAGAAATGTTGGCGAAACAGAAAGAAGGCCAGTGTGGCTGGAGCAGAGTGAGAGAGGGTGAGAGAAGCCACAGATGAAATGGGAGAGACAAGCAAAGGCTGGGTCATACAAGGCCTAGGCCCTACAGGGCACAGCGAAAAGTGTGGGTTTTAGTCTAGACGTAGTTAGAGGGTACTGAACAAGAGAAGGCTACGATCTGATTTTTAAAAGAACATTCCAGCCACTGCACAGAGACCAGTCGGAAAGCTACAGTAAGAGACGACGATGGCTTGGATCAGGCAAATAGCAGCAAACTAGAGATACGTGGATGGATTCAGGAGTTATTTGGAGCCACTGGCTGATGGATTGGATGTGGGAGACAACAGAAAAGGCAGGATCAATGTGCCACAATAACCCGTTTTTATCTCTGCCTCCATCGCCCAAATCCCTTTATGAATGAAGCTGATTTTAATTTTTAGTGACTTGCCTCAAAGCCCCTGAATTGTTTAAGATCATGGGTTTCTATACTGGTCAATACCTTAAATGCAAGCCATGTTAAGGCTTCTGAATCGCACCTTATGAATTATTCAAAGAAGACTTTAGCCGCCCCACATCACAGCACCCCCACACCCCGCAGCCAGCGGGCAGACATTAATAAGGGCAAACGCTTGGCCTCACGTCCTTAGCCACATACCCAAAGGGTAGGTCACCACTGTGGACTGGAGGACCCTGGCTCAAGTTAATTGCATTTTTATCATCTTCACTGTGACCTGGATGCCCTGCCCAGTGTTTTTCTGTTTCCAGTGTCTTCATGTGTCTTTGACACCACTAGTTAACCACAGTTCTAGGGCAAGTTTTCTCTGCTTTTGTTGCACAGGTCTCTACTGATAAAAAAGTAAATATCCTTTTAATTCCCTTCCTCGTGGCTAGGGCTGCCTCAGAGAATTCCACCTAATAAAGAACTTAACTACAAGACCAGTCATTCAAATTTAACCATCAAAATATCTTGAACCCTTGAGCCTTCTGTTACATAGGGGTTTGCACTAAACTTTGTTTTCTGAAATTCTTTCCCAAGATGACTGGCAGTGTGCTCAGTCTTACGGCCAGGCTTGGGGGGCTCACATAGTATAGTTGAAAATTCGCTGGCTTTGGAGTCAGCTGTGGGTTCACATCCCAACTCTATCAGTTAATACCTGGCTGGCCATGGAACAAATCAGTTCACTCCTGTAGACCTCAGTTTCTTTATCTATGGTATGGAGTATAACATACTAGATGATTAACAAATATTTGTCGATTGAATTAATGCATGCATGCTTTGGAATTCCTCCAGCATTTTCTAGGCATCTGGCTGAGGGGAGAAGAGGGAAGGTGACTAAATGCATCCTTGAAAAGATCATGTGGCTGCCCTGAGCCAGGAGGGAACCCAGCTCAGGGCAACAAGCACAGGCCTGGCTTCTGTCCCATGAGCTCTTGCAGGCTTTGAGCCAGACTGCCTGGTTTCAAATCCCGGCTCCACCACTTACAAGCGACAGCATAATAAACAAACTGCCTAATTTCTCTGATCCCCAAAGCGGGGTCTGCAATAACACCTTCTCCCTCTCACAGGGCTATTGCAAGAATTAAATGTGTTAATATATACATAAAGCACTTAGAACGGTGCCTGATCCATGGTAGTGCTCAATAAATGGTAGCTACGTGTATTACATGATTCATGTCCCCTGAGTGACTATAACTGTTTTACTAATATGAGTACGATCTCATGGATTTCTACCTATCCCCAATCATGGGGCTACGGCCAGCATACCACACCCAAACCCAGATTCTGAGTTTTGGAAGGCCATGTTTTAGGCACAGCTGGAGCAAATAGGATGGGGGAGAAAAGTCAGGATGGATAGTTCATAAGTGGAGGCTGTGCAAATGCAGCTGTTAGCACTGGATTTCCATATTAATTTTAAATCTCTTCCTATTGGGATTGTTCAACGAGCCATCACTCTAATGGATGTAACCACATACTGGATAATAAAGCACTAATCCACCACTTAGCATAGATGCTGCATGCATTAAGCTCTGTATTTTTTAAAAAGTTTTTATTGAAATATAACATAATACAGGAGAGCACACAAATCATTCAGCATACAGCTGAGTAGATTTTCACAAAATGAACATAACCCACACCCACATCAAGAAAGGGAACATTACCAAGGCACCCCACAGAACCTCTTCATGTCCCCTCCCGGTCATTATCCTACCTCAAAGAAAATCACTTTCCTGATTTCTCAGACTTATATTGGTTTCTCCTGTTTTGAACTTTACGTACGTGAAATTGCACAGGTGGCACTTCTAATAGAGTATCTGGATTTTTTCGCTCAGCGTTATATTTCTGAGAGTTATTCCTACTGTGTTGTACAGCTGAAGTTTGTTCTTGGTTTCCATATAGCTTCCACTGTAACGGGACAGCACAACGTGTCCATTCTAGAATTGATGGACACTTGAGTTGTTTCCATTTGGGGGCTATTACGAATAGAGCCTCAATGAACATTCTTATGCACATTTTTTTTGCATGCCCTTCTGTTGGGAATATACCTAAAAGTGAAATTATTTTGGCTCACAGATACTTACATATGCTCAACTTTAATAGATACTACCAGTTTCCCAAGTCCTATGTTTGAAAGGACTTTTAAAAATATACGAATACAATAATTCTGAAAAACGAGACAGCACGGATAAGGACATATAAACAAGTAATAGAACCACGCACAATTACATCACCGAGGAATAATCCTTAGTCATATTTTGGCATACCAAGCTTCAATTTTTTCTACATATGCATGTGTAGTTTTTGACCAAAAAATCACCATTCTTCAGATACCATTTGGTAATCTGATTTTTATTTAGCAATAGATTATTCACATCTTCCATGTCAATAAACGCACATCTGCAGCTTCATTTTTTTAAACATTTTAGTATGAAAATGTTCAGGTATCTCTAAAGCCAGACAGACAATATAATGAACCTCTAGGCACCCATTACTTAGATCGATGATTATCAACTCACAGCCAATCTTTTCTTCATGTACACGTCATCCTCTCCATTATTTTGAAGCATTTATCATTTTATCTGTAAATATTTAAACAACTATCTAAACAAGGACTCTTTCTAACACAATAACCACAATAATATTATCACACTTTAAAAAATAGCAATAAATTCTTTAATATCAAATATCTCCTCAAGCATAACAACCATCTTAGTGGTTTTGTAATATTCCATAGTAAGAATGTAGCATAATTTAACCAATCTCCTATCATTGGACTTCTCAGTCGTTTTCAATTTGTTCTCTTGTTACATAAACAATGCTTAGATGGACATGTTCAGAGTTACATCATTATATACTTTAGTCCCTTAAGATAAATTCCTAAGGCATGCGGCATTAAAGTTCTCGACTTTTAACCAAAGTCTCCAGATTTACATTGTGTTTCAGTTGCTGAAAAGTAGCTAATGCATAAATGCTTAAAATAAAATACTTTTCTCATAAGAAATGAAAGAAAAGCAAGAAATAAGGTACGAGAGGTTGAAAATACTTCAGACATGACTTTAGCCCTTTTCACTTCAACACAGTCATCATCAGCAAATAAGTCTGTGGAAAGCAAGATGAAAACATAATATGTTCATGAAATAAAAACCCTCTAAATTTATTGGCAATATCCACCTGAGCCAAAGACAGAGCCAGCCTGCATCAGCAAGATCATTTCTCATTCCCAGGATCCTTCACATAAAATCTTTGTCCTACTCAGTCCTTCCTTCAATCCCAGTCCCTCTATAAGTGATTATTTTAATGGTTTTTCACTCAGACGAGCCATGGCCAATGGCTATAATCCATTCACCTTTTTCAGAGCAGGTGAAGACTTCCATTTTTCTTGAACAGACTATAACCTTTGATCACATCTTTGCTCAGTCTTTTCTATAATATTAACTGACATTCTGCAGTCGTGATCTCACTTAAAAGTAAACTAAAATAAACTTTAAAAAGCCAGAAACCCCACAAGTTTTCCAAGCTCATCTCAGAACACCTGTACCGCACTCAGGAACAACGCTTGGGATGCTAGACTGAAAATCACCTTGCAGCCCACTGTGAGGAAAGTGGCTCTGTCATTTGCCCAACTCATGACCCACATGAGTGCAAAGCAATAATAATAATTAAAAAATGGCAGGCAATTTAAAACCTGTTATTCCAAAATTAATGTCTGCAAATATATATTCAACAGGTATTAATTTCCTTATATCTCTATTCCAGAAGTACCTAAGAACAAGAATCATCTTTAAAACCAGTTTCCCAGTCACTTGTCCCTCACTTGCTCTCATGTATTAACAGGTAGTATAATATATCATAGCTTTTGGAGAAAGTTGCCGAGGTGGCCTCCACTGCCATTGCTTCTCACTGCCGCAGGGTGGCGCTGTAGAGAATAGGTCCTCCAAGATCGTATAGATCACACTGGCTTTTCTTCACTGACGTCTCACTGATCCACACGTTATAGCGATCACACCCCATAGAGCTTGATTAGATGACTTTCCTTACACAATCAGGCTACATGCACATG
This sequence comes from Pteropus medius, assembly GCF_902729225.1. Classification (NCBI taxonomy): domain Eukaryota; kingdom Metazoa; phylum Chordata; class Mammalia; order Chiroptera; family Pteropodidae; genus Pteropus; species Pteropus medius. The sequence continues at coordinate 5,181,503 of NW_024343733.1, forward strand.
GGAGGTTACCTTTAGGGGCTCCAGGATGCCCTATTCTTGCTCAGTTTGCGAGAAGCTGCCCTAGTGTCTAACTAAGCAAAGTGGTTTTCTGACCCTTTTCTGGCTGAAAACCTTGCAGGGAGAGCACAGTTACTTTTTTCTATTGAGGCACTCAGATATATTACATAAATAATTTCAATGGATGACAACGATATGGAGGGAAATATTTCCCCAAAGTCAAACCTCACCACAACCTCACCAAAGCCACACCTCGCCACACCCCACTGGACTAGGGGGACCCCCGAGCAACTTGCCTGGACTTTAACCTCTCAAATTCCTCCATGAAAACAAAACAAAGTCAGCAAGAATGCTCAAGAAGCACTTTTCTGCTCTGAGCTAAAAAAAAAAAAAAAAAAAAAAAAAAAAAAATGCAGGATAGCCAAATCAAACAGCCTGAGAAGTGTCAAGAATGATGCTTCAGCAAGTTCCCTTAGGTTGCGTCTCAGGCAGGCAGAGTTTGGGGGGTCGGAAAATTCCGAATGTCTCTGTCAGGCCCCTGGGTCCATTTAAAGAAAACGCATGGCCTGGCCTTCAGCACATCTGACTGTGGGTTCAGCTTTAGGAATCGTCCTAGATCAGATTAGCTCCGAACAAGAGCTTCCCGGAAGAATGTCAGTGCGAAGGAAAACAGAACATTATTTTGCAAGATATTCTTTAAATGAGAAGAGCTTATGCTGGATCCATTCAATAAAACCAGATCCACAAACAAGCAGTTAAAGCAGGAGTCTGAATCTGCATCTCCGCCTTGAGAACAGCCTCTCAAGTGCACATTAACTGCAAAGCAACCCTTAGATCCTGTGAACTGTTCCCGAAGGTCTGTATCACACATGCACAGGACTGGGGTGGGGAGGTGGGGACGGGCAGTTTACATCCAGAGCTGGGCTGCTCCAATGCACAATTCCAGGGGCCACCATTCACAATGTATGCTCCAGGGCGAATGACAACCCCCAAAATGCAATTTGCAGAATATGATGTTAATAGTGTACCCTGGGGTTGTACAGTTGAGAAGCCCTTTCATTGTAGTTACACAAACATAAAAATAAAGGTGGGGAGGAGAGAGAGAAATCACAGGCCAGATTATTTGTAAGAGTGTCTATGGTGGTTTGCAAACTAGACCCAGCATTAAAAGGTGTGTGTTCGGGCTCATTTACCTTTTACCTCAAAGATCCCTCTAGTTCTTTGACTTTGCACGTATCAGAAACGTTTGGTTTAGAAAAGTGAATAGGAAATGACCAGGCAAAAAACATATAGGGAGCTGGTGCGGGTGGGGGGGGGACCCCAAGCAGAGAAAACCAATTACACACAATCACAGTTAGGACAGGGCCCGAAAGGGTAGGTGACCACAGATACCTTTTACCAAGTTGCTGTTCCGGGATATGAATTGATATAGGGTCGTGACCACAGAAAACTTTTACCAAGTTGCTGCTCCAGGCTATGAATTGATATAGGGTCTTCTCAAACGCAAGAGGAAGCTGAGAGGTGACTGCTTAATCCTGGGAACCAGAATGTAAAGAGAAAAGCTTTCAGACTAATGCAGCTGTGCCAACCCTGGGTGACTCGGAGGGAGCTGACCTGTGATCTTGGCCAGAGGTTTTACATCTTCTAGGATCTCTCTGAAGGTACCATGACAAGGACCAGCAGTGTCAGACAACCACCCCATGTCCAGGAGGCCATCAGAAGCTTCTGCTCATGGTGACAGGCAAGACTCAAGTTGGGAATCCAGAAAGGAAGCCTTTGACAACACGCCCCCTCTCTGACTGCACCGCATCTGAAATCCCTCCGATCTCCCGTGTACCGACACTTAGTGAAAATGCCATTGCAAACTCCTGAGTAGTTCGGGGTCTCCTGAAAGTACTCCTCACCATCAATCAAGCAGAAGAACATGGGCCAAAAGATCACTGGCTGGTGGTCTTGTGCCTTATTCCATTGTCTGTTGTCGGTCTCGAAATTATAAGCCAGGAGTACTCTGGAAATTGTCGGTGCACTCTAGCAAAATTCTCTCTGCCTGCTAATGCATTTTTTATGTCCACCCTGGCAGGTCCATGAAGAATAATCCTCCCATTCATTCCATTTAGTCATTAAGCACAATAGGTAATGATGGGTATTGCAGGGTGGTGGGGTTTGCATTCTTTAAAAAAAAATGCTCAATCAGTTCATCTCAGAAAAGCGACTGCTGAATTGCCTCCAAATGCTATGCCGTGCTTTTGTTTTCCGAGGTAGCATGACTACCTGCACGCTGACAAGTGGCAGGAGAGGGCAGTGGTTAAGACACTGGCTCCTGGATTCAGACAGACCAGAGTAAATTCTGGCCTTGCCACCTTCTTATCGTGACTTTAGGCAAGTAGCTGCCATTGTGTGAGCCTCGGTTTTCCCATCTTTGTCACACCTGCCTTGTAGGTCTAGCATAGGGATTAAATAACAGGTGCGAGACATTAGGGTCCTGCCTGACACACAGGAAGTACTAAGTAGTGGCTACCATTGGCATGATTTTCCAAGTCCAAGTCCTCCCAGGCTTTTTGCCCTCAGGGTATTTAGCTTCTTCATCACCCACTCCAAGCCATAATTTGCTGCTAAAGAAGATGGGGTAAATAGACGAGAAGAGGGGTGGGGAGGAGAGGGAGCCGGAAGGGACACATTAGACTCCTTCACGAGGCAGACTTGCCAATATTCCCTTTCCAATGAGGTTCAGAACTCTTAATAGCAGTTGCCTAGAAACCGGAGCTGTGGTGGGCTTCTGCCGCCTTCCGGAAATCACCTTAATTGGGATGCATGTAGAACTGGTGGTTGACACTTGGCAGGCTTTTATTCTTCTTCCAGAAGAGATGCGGTCCTCTCATACGAATGCTGACTCACATTAATTAAAGAGTAGCCCTGGGCCAGGGTACCTTTTAACCACACAGAAGCCACTGGGGATGGCGGCCTCGGTCAGCATCTTCTGACGAAAAGGCCATTTTAGGTCACCATCATTATGTTTGCATTTCGGGATGCTTACGAGGACTGGAGTGACTTTAGGGGGCAAGACAGTGTATGAACAAAGGTGTGTGTGTGTGTGTGTGTGTGTGCGTGCATGTGTGCACGTGAACACTTAGGTCACATAAAGCTTGCAAAGTCCAGGAGATCGTACCATCAATCAAAGCTCAACACATGCGTACCGTGTAACCTGATATTAAATGCTGGATCCACGTGCTCTCCGGGAATTTAAACACCACCTGTCGTCATTTGGCATGAGGCAGGTCAGAGACTAAAGAAATAACTTTCCTGAGAGGCACATGGGGAGCCTGTTTCATTTGATCACTTCTTCCAGAGCACAGCTATATTCGAGTTTCCAGCTGAAAAAAATATATATATTTCAAAGGCATCCATTTATCTCTATCCTGTTTGGATGATTCAACTTCCTCAGAGACGGTTCTCTATACCTGATCCATCTGAAGAGAATGTAAATGTCCCACATCAAAGTAGGGTGGCATCATTGTTACTTGCCCCAAAGCAGATGTGCATTTAACACGATTTGAAATGCAAGAATTTCGAATAGTTTAGGTATTCTTGATATAACTATTTTCTGAGGACTCCCTATGTGCAGGTTCGGGGGACACAGAAAAGATTTACAAATTGTCCCAGCCTTCAAGGGGCTCAGCCTGGGGGTGGGGGTTGGCGGAGGGAGTGCCTGGACAGACGAGTCGACCAGCAGGTGAGAGTAGCAATGACTAGAGGTGCCCGATCCAGCCTGGGAAGAGCAGAGGTAACTTCCAGTGTGGAGCGGGGTTCACGGCTGAGCAAGATCTAAAGGATGAACAGAAGTCACCCAGGCGAAGAAGAAAAGGACCTTCGGGGCGAGGGGAACAGGAGGCATCATGTGGCAAAGAAAAGGCTAAGGAGATGGGACAGATGCAGCTCATATCAAGCCCTGTCAGCCATGGCGTCCAACATCAGGAAGGAACAGAAGGGGACAAACGAGGTCCAAGGCAGAGAGGGAGGCCGATAAAGGGGGCCTGGCAATGATGCAGACCAGAGATGACGACAGCCTGACTTTGGAGCATGGCGGCCGGGATGGAAAACTTTTGATACTTGCCCCACTGAGGGGTAGAGCCCTGAGACAACACGGGGGGAGCCAGCTTGGATGTTTGGGAGCCACTGGAGGACCAAAACGGCGAGTGGTGCACTTGTAAAAAGTGACTCCAATGCACCACGGAGGACCAAAACAGCAGGGAAGCGGAGCAAAGAGGCAAGAACGTTCTGGTCATTTCGTGGCCAAGACTTGTGAACTCCAAGCCCCTAGCTCAACGTGTCACATTTTTCGACTCCTCGAGCTGTGCCTAAGGCGGCCGAGGGTTTCGAAGAGAGGGCAGTGGACTGGGAACCCACGGTCCCCACTATTGTCTCGGGTCTGCCTCTGACTTGCCGTGTGATACCATTCCTCTCTGGGCCTCAGTTTCCTCATTTGCAAAACGAGGACTCGGCTTTCTTTCCCCAAGGGTCTTCTCGCCTCCAAAATGCTCGGTCCAGCTTCTGTCTCAGGTCAGAATGGTGATTCCCAATGCCAGGCTATGAACCAGGAGTGAATCTGCACTCTGCCAACCAGAGCACAAACTTTTTGAAGGCAAAGGTCAAATCTTTTAACTTTTTGCCTCTCTCCTCAGCCTCATGTAGCACATTGTTCGTACTCAATGTCCAATAGAGATGCCAGGAAAGAAGAAATTAAGTGAGTTGCATTCAAAATTAGGCAGGATACGTGGAAATGGGATTGACAAGCAGTGAAGAGATTTACATTAAACACTTACTGACAATAAATCTGTGAATCATGAAAAATGGGGCCTGAAGATGTGGTCTCTAATTTTAGAGATGGAGAAGAATAGAATTGACCTTCAACAGGAGATCAAATGATCAACGTATTCTTTCTTCTTGGTGTTCTTTTTCTTCACTAAATCAACTCATCATTTTCTTAAACTGATAATCAAAAATATTAGGTGCCCGTTATACGCCCCAAAACGGGGAGGGGACAGAAGTGATGAGTATAACATGGTGTCTGCCTTCGAGGAATTTAATTTGTAGAGATCAATTTAGCCAAAACTCTAAAGCCGCTTTGCAGAGAGAGACAGCTTTTTTCGCATGTTGATTTCACTCACTACCGACTCACCTGTGTGTCTACCCCACACTGATGAGAGGGCTTACCTTTCCAATTGTGGCCCTGGCAATTAGCGATAATTGCTTAGGCGGTCAGGACCAAACCTTTATCTTTCAAATATCCAATTAAGAACTGTACTTTGTGTTTCCACGACTTTAAAAAAAAACAAAAACATGCTTTCACATCTATTTCCTCATTTTTCACCTTTCACAATGAGTCAGATAAGACAATACTATCTCAAAGAACCAATGAGGAAGAGAGGCTCAGGCCCGGGTACCAGTCCAGACTGCAGCCCATCTGGGTAAGCTTGCATAAGTCACAGAACTCCTCCATACTTCGGTTCCCTCCCTGTGACATGGGGCTGATCATACGACCAATAGTTGCCTTGGAGGATTATTTTAGGAAGTTAAAGAGATCGGTAGCCACAAAGCTTTTTTCGCAGTCATTGCCCCATGGGAATGATTCATATTATTCTTGAAGTGGTAGCGGTGAAGGTGGTGGTAGCGATGGCTATTCCTACGTAAGAGAAAAGAGGGGTTAATTCATCTACCTAAATCGCACAGTCAGTTGTTGGGAGGTTTGGAATCAGAACCTGGCTTTCTAACTGACGTTGCGGTATGTCCCAGTCCTACCTAAACCCGTATCGCTCACTATTAGCAGCAGTGTCTCCCCCTGAAACAGCCACCGGGCTACAGTGTGGGTTCTTTCAGTTCGTCTTTCCACCTCTTCCTTCTCCTTTTCCCCTTTTCTTTGTTCGCTTTAGTGAAAATCTGAGATAAGAGATTAATAAATAAAGAACCCAGAAAAGAAAACCACTTAAAATAATTAGAAGGTTTGTGCACGTAATTTCTCATTCAGCAGAGCAGAGGTTAATTCCCTAGCCCTTTAGCTTAATAAATTTCATTACTTACATGATAAGCGAGCATTTATCCTACCACCACCATGTACCATAGATACACAGACCTTTATGAATTACCGAGTAATGCAATTTACCAAAATCCCCAAATAATTGCGGTCTAATTAGACTGGTTTCGCCACCACCCTCAGGGGAGAGAAGCTCCCAAGCGCACCACTTGAACCAAGTGCCACTTCCCAGAAGCCTGTGGGGCTTACGGCCAAACCACCAGCCCCGCTGTGTGCAAAGCGAGAGAGTTGTAACAGCAGTCGCTCATGGCTTTGCTGGCGATGGTGGTGATGAGGATGAACGTGGTCACTTACCGAATACCTCCGATGTGCCCAGCCCTATGCTAAATTCCTCTCACACGTGATTTCACCAATATCCTAGGATGAGCATTAATTTATCCCAATTTTACAGATGAGGAAAACGCGTCTCAAAGAGGTCAAAGTCACAGACATTGAGTGACAAGGAAACCACGACCAGTTAAAACTAGAACGGACCTTTTCCAAAACCAGTGCTCCACCGGTTATTCACCCTACGGTCAGACCCCTTGACCTCTCTGAGCCTTAGTTCCCTCATCGGCAGAAGTTTCTACTTCATCGGGATAATGTGAGGAATCGAGGAGATAAAGCTTAGAAAGCGCCCAGCTCAGTGCCTCACCGAAGTCATCACAATGCACGGACCTCCTCCCACCGCCCCAGACGGCCTGGCTGCTCTCCGGCAGTACCCGCACCTCTGCTCTCCCAGCCCTCACTCCTGACAGCTCAGATCCTCCCGCTACCTACTTCCTGGCTGCCCCCCAGGCACCCTCGGTGGAGCCTCTCCCAGACCTACTTCGCTGAGCAGAATTTCATGCTTCTTAAGTTTCCCTGCCTCATGATCCAAACCAACCTCTCCCCTTGCCTTTCCCTGGCCAATGATTTTAGCCAAGGACAATGGCATTTTAAATGTGATAATCATGGCAGATTCGTCAAGGAAAAAAAAAAAGAGACAGAGACAAAGACAGAGAGACAGATCGTCAGGTGGGACTGCATTCTGCTGCAGGGTAAACAGAGCCCTGAAATTTCCATGACTTAAACAAATGAAGGTTTACCTCTCTCGTATAAAAGTTTACCTTCTGGAGGAAGTACTGATATGATGGCTTCATCCAGGGCCCATGTTCCTTCTATCTGTTAATCTACTACCTTAGTATTTGCTCCCATCTGCAAGGTTTCCTCATACACAATGGCTGCTGGTGCTACACCCATTACAGCTCAGTTCCAGGCAGCAGTGGAGAAGGAGACAACAGGGCCAAAGGGTATACACCACCCGAGCTGTATTAACTCCCTTTAAAATGTTTTCCCAGAAGCCCCTCCCAGTGACTTCTGCTTGGACTTCATTGACCTGTCCTATCTGCCAGGGGAGCTGGAAAATGTAGTTTTGTTTGTTGTTGTTTTATTTTGATTTTTTTTTTTTTTGCTCTGGTGATGCCCCCAAATTTCTGTTACTAAGAAAGCTAGAAAAATAGATATTTGGTAGGCAACTGGCACTTTCTGCCATTGGGAGAAGGGAAGAGAGGTAGAGAAGGAAGACCAGCAAATGCTGACCACCAGCTCTCTGCCAGGCACCGTCTTCAAGGAGCCCACAGTCTAGTAAGAAAAGCAGACGAGGAAATAGGCAATCGCCCCACAGTGTGACGAGCATAATAATGAGGAACATGTAGACAGAGGGAGCTGTAGGGACACAGAGGAGGCACTTGACCTAGCCTGGAGTTCAGGGACGGGAGGAAGAATGGGATTAAATGGCCAACAGTTGACAGTTTTCCCCAAGTTTGAAAGGACACATAGAAATCAGCCAACTCAGGAAGCAGAAGAAGGTACTACAGAAAGAAGCAAAACCGTGTGCAATTTTGAGGGGGAGAGAGAGATGCAAACAAATCGCTAAGTAAGTGGTTAGAGATAATACCAGATCTTTGAGGACCTACTGCCATGGGTTAGGGGTCTGGACTTCGTCCTGAGAAAAGAGAGAAGCCATTAAAGGGTCTGGAGCAGCTAGAGTGACTTCTCTATCGAGACTCAAGTTTTCTGAGCATTTATCCCAGTCCCCGTCTTATTTATGATCAAAAGGAATCCATGAATGGATCCTTTTCTCTTTAGGCTGAGTCATTCGGAAAGGAAAGAAATCCATCTAGAACTCTTGATCTGGACGGGGACATCCTGAATCTCCCATTGTCTGGCACTGCAATTAGCAAATGACCTAGGGATGGTAAAGAGATGTTCCGACGTGATTTAGTAAGAATGTGGTTGCAATGAGCACTCAGAATATGTTTGCAATCAATTTGCTGTATACACAATATGCTACCAGAGCAATCTTTTGTGTACGCAGTTGACCTTTATCTCGGGCAATCTTGTCCTATAAAGAAGAGTGAAATCCTCCATTGCAAATCATTAGCACTCAGGAAATGACTTTAATTTGCATGCTGACAAAGATATTAACTTGTGTGTGGGGAGGGGGGAACAACACAACACATCCTTTTGTCTGAAAGGCAGTTCAAAATCTGTGTTGTGACTACAGTTGACTGAAGTTCAATTACTGTAATAAATGTATTCCAAATTTCGTCTCAATTGCATTTGCATTTTAATGAATGATTCTCACCTTCTTGTCAATTTGGCAGCCGGGCTAGATTTATTAAGTTATTGTATAAACAGGGCATTCGAATGCGGGAATTTAAATGCAAAATATTTGCTTGGGGTGCGTTTGAATCGGGGCTGCGTTATTAATTTTTGCATGTCGTACAGGTTATCTGAAAATTCAAGAATTTGAGGATAGCTTTTCAGATCCCTTTGTTTCTTCTCCTCCTCTGAAATCAATAGGTCTGGGTGGGCTGACAAAACAGGGTGTGAGCCAGCCAGATGAAGTGGACTCCCCAAGCCTCCAGCCTCCACAAACTGGAAAGAAACTAAATCATTTGCTATTATTTGAAAACAGTAAAATGTGTTAAGTGAAAATTTCCCACGTAGGCAATTCCCTTCCGTAAGAGCAAGACAGCCCCAAAATAGGATTCCTAGGAGTGTTCGTTCATCTAAATGTCATCTTGCCTTCCCCATCGAAGCACTCCTGGCTTTACAGTCTCATATTTCTTGCTGGCAGAGACAGAAAAAGTGAGTGAAAACCAGCTGGATACAGAGCCATAATACCATTAAAAGTTGTTTGGATTTTGTTGTTGTTGTTGTTGTTATTGTTGTAGTTTTAGTACATCTGGGCTGTTGGTTTTTAACAAAGTGATTTATGGTGGTTTATCCCCTGCCCCTCATAATAGAAAGGTTGAACCTGAGTTCCCTTCACTACCTCCCAAGTCTTCAGTCTTCTGCAGGTTCTTGCAAGGCCCCTTGTAAAGAGCTGGGACTGTCTGTTTTAGGTGATATTCAGTCCTACTTTGCCGGAGAGCCCCGAAGATGGAAGCTTCCTCAGGTAATGGGAGACACATGGTAAGCAGAGTGCCCTCAAGGGTGAGACGGTCTACTACAGATATGCTTAAAGAACTTTCTGGATGAACTGATTGCTAACGTGTGTTCCTAGTTTTATTTCAAACTTGTAGCAAGAGAATCAGGCTTCTAACAAAGGCAGTTTGAAGATTTCTTCCTGGAGAGAGTTTTGGTTTTTGTTTTTCATAGGAGGAAGAGGGCAGCTAGACGATAGCAACTCAGATTTCAATGTGTGTATGAATCGCCTGGATGTCCTGTTAAAATGTAGATTCTCATTCAGGAGTTCTGAGTGGAGCCCAAGATTCTGTATTTCTAACAAGCTCTCAGGTGACGGCGATGCTGCTGGTCCAGGAACCACACTTTGAGTAGAAAGGAGCTAGACAGCATCATTCAAGGGAAAAATGGCTAAAGTTCACTAGCTTCGTTACGAGTCCGATGGGCCAGCAATGTGAGTACATCTACCACCCAAAAAAGGACTCGATCTCATTAGAGGATATCAAAAAATTGCTCAACTATTTTATCAGATATGTTAGATACTTCTCAGAAGGGGCTGTTAACCTCCATATTATCCAAGTTCTGTTCCAGACTGTCTTTTCTCGGGTCTGAGGCAATGTCTTTCTTAACACCAAATTTTATCACATCTAAGAGGTACTTTTTTTTTTTTTCTCACATTTTAACAACTCGGAACTGGAGATGCAAGTACGAGATTGTCTTAATTTAATTGGCATGGGTTTTTTTCTTTGTGGTTCACAAAATAATGGCATATCTTATAATGAATGATATATAGGTCAGTTGTTTCCACCATAATGCTGTGTGACAAGCTGCCCCATCATTCAGTGACTTACAGTAAGTATTCCTTCCTTGCTCATGTGCCTGTTGGTTAACTGGGGTCTGGCTGATCTAAACTGAGATTAGCTGGGTTCAAGTCCGTTCCATGCCTCTCTCATTCTTCTGGGTTTTGTTCTTGCTTATTTCAAACTTCTGTTCAAGTCGGATCTGCTAACATCCCATTGGTGAAAGAAGTCACATTGGAGAAGCCCAAAGTTAGGGTGTTGGAAAGTACATAACACCACTGAATGTAGGAGATGAAGGAGGAAGTGAGCACTTGCTGAATAGTGACCTAATCTGCCATAGATGGTGTCTTCTTGGACTGGGTAAAACGTGGTCTACAGGAAAAGTACACCACAAGTTTCTCTTCTCCAGGCCTAGACACGAACTCTGCACAACGGCCCAGAGATACACAAATGCTAAGCGTTAAAACTTCCTACCGAATGTGCTTGTGCTTGCAGGTGGAGAGAGAGAAATTCCGGAATCCGCCCTACTGGCTTCCAGTCCCCACCGTGCGCCTTTCCAGCTGTATGACCCTCATCATTTACTTAACCTTATCCCTCTGTTTTCTCACCTGTAAGTCAAACCAGCCTCTCAGGGCTGTCACATGAACTGCTGATAATAATAGCAGCTCCCAGTCACTGAGTCCTATGTACTGAAAGCCATACCTACTAAGCTCTTTATGTCATGCAATCCATCTCATTTAATGCTCCCCATGGCCCTCTGAAGCAAGAACTAATATTTTTCCCCCCATTCGAAGATGAAGAGGCTGCGGTTCGGAGAGGCTTAAAGCCTGTCTAAGGGCGTGGCAGAGTGGAGACCCCCATCCAGAGGCTGTCCCCTCCGAGTCAAATCACTGTATACACCTGCCCTCGAGTCTGAAGGCGCTTGGGAGTGAGACTTTACTTCCATCCCTTTGGTCTGTCCCCACCACGCCTTGCCAAGAGTATTCCTATTGCCACCGTGAGCATTCTTCTTTCGTTAGCTCACACAGACTCCCATCCAGAGAACATATGTCCCTTAAAAATAAAAATTCACCCCCGTGCACTTGTTAAGAGGAAGTTGCACCGAAGAGAGAAAACTTTCCATTTTATAATCCGCTTCTTCCTCCGCTTGCCTGCCGCAGTTAATTATTTTCCTCCCCACCGTTCCTCTCGCGATGCTAGCCAGGGGAGTTTTCCATCGTGGAAAGCAGTGAGCAGGAGGCCCCGAGTGACTGATTTTAAAGGCAAAAACTGCTCTTCCCTGCAAATAGCTCCCTTTACACAAATAGCCTGGTAATCAGCAATAATGATGAAGAAAACGTAGGGAACATACAAAGGAATTAAATGGGAATGTGCTAAAATATTAAGCATTTTTAAATGGGTCTGTGCGATACCAGGGGAGCACTTCACAGCTCGCTGCACGAGCATCCCGCAACCTGAGGTTCCCGGAATAGACGGGGACATCCGACATTAAGGACCCAGACCACCCCCACCCCAAATCCTTTTCATCTAGCACCTGGGTCTTTCCAGAAGATCTAGCAACTGGGTGTCTGGCTGCCTTGGTTGAAGAGGGAATGCAATTCCCCCAGAAAACTTGCTTGCGAGATTCCTCAAATTGGCCAACGCCGACTCCCTTATCTCTTTCTGTGAGTGAATTAATAAGACAGGCATTTATCACTCTAGTTGCAGACCTGGCGTTTCACAGTGTCCTCCCTGTACAGATCCTTAAAGAAATCTCTTCTTAGTTTCAGACCTCAAGTCTGAAGGAAGAGCTAAGCATCACCCAAACAGCTTTTTAAAAATCTTATGGTCGACAGGAACCACTTGAGGAATTGTGTTTCCATCTCTGCATTAGCTACTAGTATGCTCTGGACCGAATTTGTGCATTAGATCGGGGGTCCCCAACCCTCAAGCCGCCTGCTGGGAACCAGGCCACACAGCAGGAGGTGAGCGGTGGGTGAGCAGAGCAAAGCTTCATCTGTATTTGCAGCCACTCCCACTCCCGAGAGCATCACACCTCAGCTCCACCTCAGATCATCAGGCATTAGATTCTCAGAGGAGAACTGGTCCCTGCACAGGTTGGGGAACCGCTGCACTCGATCATATGGCATGAGTTGTTGTTGTTGTTGTTGTTTAATTTTAATTAGTTTCAACTATACAGTACATTGGTTAGACACCTATATAATTCGTAAAATGATCCCAATTGCTCTCTCCCTCCCCTGACCCTCCACCTAGCCAATGTATTAACGCTAACTGCATTCCCTATGCCGTGCTCCCCACCCCCGTGTCCATCCACCAGCTACTAATTTGTACTTCTTTAATCCTTCACCCCATTCTCCCAGCCCCCAACCTCTCCCTCCCCTCTGTGCATCACCAAATTGTCCATTATATTTGTGAGTCTGTTTTTGATTAGTTTGTTCTTTTTATTCCTTAGATTCCACATGTAAGTGAAATCATATAGTGTTTATCTTTCTCTGTCTGACTTAAATACCTTCCAAGTGCATTGAAGCAATATCTTTTTCTACCCCTTTCCTTTTCATATGTAGGGGTTTTGTTTTCTTATCCTTTCGGCCACTCTATCTTTTAGTTGGAGCCTTAATTCTTTTCCATTTGAGGTACTTATTGATAGGCATGTAGTTGTTACCATTCTTTATTCCAGTTTTTGATAGATGTTTTTTCTTCTTAAAGAAGTCCCTCTAACATTTCTTGTAATAGTGGCTTGCTGCTGATAAACTCCTTTAATTTCTTTTTGTCTGGGAAGCTCTTTATCTGTCCTTCAACTCTAAATGATAATTTGCTGGATAAATTATTCTTGGTTGTAGATCCTGGGTCTTCATCCCGTGAAATATTTTTTGCCAAGCCCTTCTGTCCTGCATAGTTTCTTTTGAGAAATCAGCTGTCAGTCTTATGGGTGTTCTCTTATAAGTAATTATTTGTTTTTCTCTTGCTGCTTTTAGTATTCTTTCTTTGTATTTAAACTTTGGCATTTTAATTGTGATGTGTCTTGGTGTGGGCCTCTTTGGATGCCTGATTTTTGGAATTCTCTAAGCTTTCTGGGGTTTTACGTCCATTTCCTTCACTAGGTTAGGGAAGTTTTCCATCATTATTTCTTCAAACAACTGTTTGACATCTTAATTTTCTTCAGTTATGCTGATCACACGGATATTTGGACCCTTAATAGTGTCCCATATTCTCCTTAAATTATTTTTATAGTCTTGGCATCTTATCTCTTGCCCTTCTGATTGCGTGTCCTCAGCTTTCCCAACCTTTAGATCCTTTTCCTTATTTATTTTGTTTATTCCATTTAATATACTTTTCATCTCAGATAATGTGTTCTCCATTTCAGACTGGATCTCTTTTATAACTTCCATTTCCATTTTTATGTTTTTTATCTCTTTGTTGGAGTTCTCTACACTTCCCAAAAGTTCACTGAGCATCTTTATAACCGGTGTTTTGAACTCTGCACCTGGTAGATTACTTGACTCCATTATATCTGGATCCCTGTTCTGTTCTCTCATATGGTTTCTGCTTCTTTGTCTTCCCATTTTGGCTGCTTTTCCATGTCTGTTTCTATGTACTAGGCAAAGCTCCTAAGTCTCCTGGTCTTATCAGTGTGGATTTGTGAAGTAGGACGTGTTCAGTGGCACAGTCCTGAGAAGGGTTCAGCTGCAGGCCAAATTTAGCCCAAGCCTCTATCCATCTGGGGCCACCTGTTAAGATTCAGCTACCAATCCACAGATGCTGTGCTTATAGTTGCCTCAAAAGGCCACACCCAGCAACCGAGGCCAGCTGCCTCCAGTGTAAGTCTAGGTGCTGCTCAGCAAGGAGCACCTGACTCGCTGAGGATATAGCAATGTGGCTTGGGTGGGGCCATGAGTTGGGGAAGGTGGAGTTTCAGGGAATCCTCTGGTTTGAGTGACCTGTTATCCAGATTGATGATGTCAAGGCTATAGCTGTGCTGTGTCCGCCCACTGGGTGGCGGGGCGGGGCGGGGTGGGGGTGGGGGAGGGGGGCGTTCAACAGGGAACAATGGATACCGCCGGCACTTCTGTACAGAGCGAGCCTTTCCTTGGCCCTCACTCTCACAATGTTTCACTGTAAGTCTTTGGTGCCCCTGCGCGCAGCCTAGTTAGCACTGGTGCTCAGAGCAAGCAGGTCCAACACCATGAAAATCAGCTCACAGACGCGGCCCCTTTAAGAGACGTCCACTGCTGCTGCAGCCTCTGTCCCACTCAGCCGCTGGGGACTCGGCAGTCCCTCGTCCTCACCCTGTCCTACCTTCTGCCATTGCAAGGTGATTTCTTGGATCTCTCCCTAGTTGTATGGCTTGTTCATCTCAGGCGATTTTTTTCCTTGCTGCTGCTCCTTGTTTCCGTCACAACTTTGATTTGGTCGCCAGAGGGATGAACAGAGCCTCTGTCATCTACACCACTTTTTTTCTCCCTCTGGCATGCGTTTTGAAACTCCTGACCTGATTTTGTTTTCTTGTTTTTCCTGCCTTTTTTTTTTTCTGCCTCTAATATTCTTTAGAATAAGGACATAGAAAAGTCAAATAAATCTCTTACCAACCTCTTCTTACCAAAAAAAAAAGAAAAATTAGAAAAATAAGATACAGAGGTAAAGACTAAATTCTTGAAGGATACATTCACCTTTGTAATGCCAGTGCCTTGAAAACACAGAATCTGACACATGGCAGGTGTCCAGCCCAGGGCCTGGAACATAATATTCAAGCCCCTTTGATTTATTCTGGCATCGTCTTGTCACGTATTATAAAATTAGTTAGTAAGAATGTTGTTAACCCTCTCTGTCATAGAGAACAGAATCAGACTGCTCCATGAGTGCAGGCCTAGATATTTGATCACACTGTATTAGTTTGCTAGGGTCTACCGTAACAAAGCATTACATTCCAGCTGGCTTAAACAACATATACTTACTATCTTATGGATGCTAGAAGTCCAAGATCAAAGTGTCAGGAGGGTCGGTTCCTTCTGAGGGCTGTGAGAGAGAAACCGTCCCATGATTCTCTCCTAGCTTCCGGTGGTTTGCTTGACAATCTTTGGCATTCCTTGGCCAATGGAAGCATCACTCCATCTCTGCCTTCCTCTACACATCGCGTTCTTTTGGCATGTTTGTCTGTGTCCAAATTTCTCCCTTTTTATAAGGACACCAGTCATACCGAATTAGGGGTCAACCCTTCTCCAGTGCGACCTCATCTTAACTCATTACGTCTGCAATGACCCTCTACCCAAATAAGGTCACATTCTGACATACTTGGGGGGTTAAGACTTCACCCTATGAATTTTGAGGGACGCAATTCAATTCATAATACATACATTTCAGGATCTAGTTGGTTACGGTTTCTGCAGGGGAAGATGGAGGCTCTTGTCCAGTTACACACTGAAATCGGAGCCCAAAGCTCACTGAGCTGACTGGGTCTGCTCAGTGTGCCCGGAGCCGCTGCCACTGTCATGCACCATCATCACGCACGATGCATGTTCCTAGCATGCTTCTGAAGACCGTGGTCTGTCCCGGGATCTGGCAGGTCTCACTGACAGCCTTTCATCCTATGAGAGAATCTAAATGGCAGCAAGGAAGATTTCACAGCTAAAGGGGCGCCCGGGACACCTGCCAATGAATGACAAACCACCCAAGTTATCCAAGGACCTAGTGGCCCACAGAATCTTCAGAGTCCATGAAAAGGATCTCCAGGACAAGCTGCTGAGACTTTCCAATGGAAATTTAGAAACATCCTGACACTCTACAAACCAGCCTGGTGTACAGCTGGACTCCACAGTGAGTCCACTACCTGGGCACAGACCCCAGCTCTGCTCCTCTCTGGCCTCGACAGTAACAGCACCTACACCCTAGAGTTGTCATGAGGATAAATAAGTTAATCCATGCACCCAGAAGTGAGGGGGTTGGGAGGGCAGGACAGAAAAATTGGCAGGCAGGGCCGATCTACCACTGATGTGAAATCACGACATGGCCTAGTTCACTAAAAAAGCCTCTTATGTGGATGACGTGCTGTATCTCAAGAGCACAATGGAAGCACTTGACAAGTGTCACTGAAGTCTGATGACAGACAGAGACCTCTACAGCTCTTTTACTAGGGTCCTGCACATGAGGATGTTAGACTGAGTTATTAGAGATGATCTAATTAAAATGATAAAATCCGCTGCCTCCTAGAGTAGCACCCTAGAGCAAAGCTGTGGGGAAGCAGGTGCCCGAGGCAGCACCGTCACCTGCTACTTCCCTACATTTTCCAATCTGGGACACAGCAGTGTCCGTCTATCCTCTCTCCCTCCCTCCCTCCCTCCCGCTCCTTCCTTTCTTCCTTTTCCCCTTCTCTCCCTCCCTCGTTTTTTTAGAGTAGAGCCTTTCTGTCAAATAGAACGCCAATCTCTGAAGCAGGCAAATACAATATTCCAGTAGCACAAAATGAATTATGTGCTATCGCATAACATTGCATTCAATGAAAACCAAACTTTTCTTCACTTAAAATTGCATTTTCCCAGGGCCCACGCACATGCCGTTTCCTCTACTCGAAACACTCTTCCCCCACGTTTCTGCAAGATTTACTCCCTCACCCTCCTCACGCCTTTCCTCGCAAGGCAAGGCCTTCCCTGGCCGTCTACTTAAAATAACTAAAACTAGTCTACGGCCATGCCACCCTGGACAAGCCCCATCCCGTCTGATCTCGGAAGCCAAGCAGGGTCGGGCCTGGTGAGCACTCGGATGGGAGACCACCTAGGAAGACCAGGTGCTGTAGGTGTAAAAAACTAAGAAATAAGGGATTGTAAGCTGACAAGGTCCTTGCAATCTGTGAGGTCAACCAAGGGTTGCCTTGCCTAAAAAAAAAAAAAAAAAAAAAAAAGAATTAAATGAAAATAAAAATAAAAATAAATAAATAAAATAGCTAAAACTCCCACTGCTAGCAGTCACTCTCCCTGCGTCCCTGGTGTATGTTCTTCCACGGCACTTAGCATCCTGTCTACAGTTTACTTCTGTTTTACGTCTGTCACCACCCCCTTGGAATGTGAGCTTCGCAAGGGCAGCAATTTTGTGGCTGTTTTGTTTCCTGCTGTTATCTTAGCACCTAGAATAGTGCCCGGCACATAGTAGGTATACATGTTTGATGAAAGTTTGATAATGATGTGGCTATTCAGGCGAACACACAAATTTGAAACTGGGTGTGAATTAATGCAATACCCATTTTTGATGGGCGACTGTTGACAGCTTTCCAGCTCCCCCACCTCCTTCTTCCCATCCTGCTCCACATCCGGGCAAGCCGATACGCCCAGGTTCTCCACCTCTGGGTGTTGGCGGGAAGTTCAAACCACAGTCCAACCAAGAAACCCGCGCCCCAGCTCCACTCCCTAACCCCTACGAAACCCTGAGCCAGCCACCCCTCGCTGCTCTCTCAAGCTGATTTTACACCAGCATGGGACGTCTTCCCCATTCTGCCCAGAAAGCCTCATTCTTTGAGTAACAACAAGTCATTTCATACCCTTTTGGTATGCATGCGGTGTCCATCTCGACTTCTGAACCCAATTTTGAGCAAAGGGTCTCTCCAAAGTAACACAACAACGAAAAACGGTTGCTGTTACATCAGCCCCAGCTCCCAGGTGAGCTCTGCATTTGCTTTGTTTGTGCCACATCAAGAAAATCCTCATTTGTGAAATTAAGGGGGATGCAGATGGTAACGGTTTTCTTTCTATCAGGTTATCTTGCAGTCTCAATATGTTCTTTGATGATAAGTGGATTCAGATGAATTTAAGAGAAAGCAGCCTTGGCCGGGAGCTCGGGCCATATAGTACCTGGTCTGCTATTGATTATCATGGATAAGCCTCTCTTCAATACCAGGCACCTTGCTGACCCCTTTCCAGGCAGGAAGATATCTAATCCTGTGGGGGCGAATTGTTATGCTCACTTCATAGCACACAGTAGAGTGCCTGGCACTAAAACCTGGAGAGGTTAAATCATTTGTTCAAGGTCTTTGGTAAAAGGTGCATCCAGAATTCAAGCTCAAGTCTATCTGATTCTGGAATTCTACAGGTGGGAAGGCTCCTGCTCTGCAGGTATGAGAGTGTCCCTTAGTAATTATCGATAAGGCAGTGTCGTAATTGTCAACTCATCCCTCTCCCTCTCTCTCGCCCTCCTTCCCTCCCTCCCTCCCTCTCTAGTTTTTTGATTCAGTCCGTGAAGATAGGCCGGGGATATTTCACCATTCTGAGGGAGGAGAGTGCATTGAAAAAGAAGCAGCAACAGCTTCAAAAACTGAAAGAGGAAGAAAGACATAAATTTCAACCGGCCAAAAAGATGTCGGAAATCCAGTACCGGGATATCCTTTTGTCGTAAGTAGACACAGTGGCGGCGGCACTTGTGGGCTTTGGAAGAACCACGGAGAATGAACGCTGCTTGGCTGGGTTGAGGGATGGCAGCTGACTCAGTGTGGGGGTCCTGACTTGGGCTGGTGTCAGATGACTGCTTTTAGCCTGGTCCAGCCAACCACGCCAGCCTCACCTTCCGGGGTTCAGTGCAGTATCTTCTATTACATGTGTCTGTCCTCATCCGATGCCAAGAGCTACACAGGACGTCTTGCTGGTTCCAAATGTGCCTCTTTTCCTCCTCTTCCCGGGCTTGTCCCTAATGTCAGGACTTTTTCCATGCTATTCCTTGGACTTGAAACGCTCTTCCTTACACCCTCTTCCAACGACAGTTCTCCTCATCATTATCAGCCCAGCTTCAATGCCACCCTCTCCTGATCTCCAAGATTTCAGCCCAACCACCTCCAGAACCCATGTGGACTCTGGGTTCCCATGTTGTATGTAAGTTCTCTTCACTCCGTATCAACATTCTAGACCTTCACCGGAAGCCCCAGATCCCAGCTCAGTGTCTGCCCAAGGCAGGGGGACCAAAAGCGTTTGTTGGTTTCTTGAATAAAATAGCCCTCCCCTTTTTCTGGAAAGGTCTGTCCTCTGGTTGAGAGAGGACCATCATTAGACTGATCCATTACGAAACAATAGCAATTATAATAATAATAAGCACAATAATTTTAACGAGTGTCTACTATATGCTTTATGCATATCTTTTTGTCTAAATTTCAAAACATTCCTGTAAGTGCTGTCATTAGCCCCCTTCTAGAGATTAGGAAGGAGGCTTAGAGATGCTCAAACTAGACTGAGGTAATGGTTGCATAACCAGCGATTCAAATGCCATCGAACTGCACCCTTAAAATCCTGCAAAACAGTTAAAGAAGACCACTCCTGTCCTCCTTTCCTCTCATACCACGAACGCTTCTGACACCAGATATGTGGTATTTTTTTTCCCTCACACCAAGAAATTCTCTACGATCCCAGTTGGGTGTCCTGCCGTCCAGTTCAGTTCTGACACTTTCAACCTGGAGACAGTGTCAGATCCCACAGGTTAAGGGCTCAGCCCCAGAAGACTGCCCCCACATCAGGCATCAATCACAAGTCCCACGTTGTCACCTGTACTTCTGGCCGACCAGCTACAAATCAGGGTTCCCATAATCCCTTTCCTCGTGTTTGATAGTTTTCTAGAATGGCTCGCAGAACTCAGGGGCATACTAATTTATATTTATCAGTTTATTATATAATAAAAGATACAGATGAACGGCTAGATGAAGAGGTACACAGGACGAGCTCTGTAAGGGTCCCAGCTGTAGGAGCTTCTGTCCCCATGGAGTTCAGAAGTGCCACCCTCCCATTATATGGATATGTGGTCAACAACCCAGAGGCTCTCCAAAGCGCAGACTTTCGGGATTTTTATGGAGGCTTCATCACCTATGCATGATCTAGCATTAACTCTGGAAGTCTCAAGCTTCTGATCATCGTTCGGTCTTTGTGGTGACAAGCCCCCATCCGAAAGCCAACCAGAAGCCCATCAAGAGTTGCCTCATTAGAACAAAAGACACTCCTATCACTCAGGAAATTCAAAGAGATTTAAGGACTGTGTGTCAGGAACCAGGGTCTAAGACCAAATAGTAGAACAAAGGATGCTCCTAGTGATATTATTACTTAGGAAATTATAAGGGTTTTAGAAGCTCTACGCCAGAAATCAGAAGCAGAGACCAATATGTATTTCTTCTATTATTTCACAATGCCCATCCCCTCAAGTTTAGGGGGTGACAAAGGAATCTGGAAAGAATCCCCAGAGGTGTGGCTTTTGAGCAAGATCTTTAATGCTGAATGAGAGCTCACTGGGTAACAAAACAGAGACGTAGGTAGACCTATCCATATGAGCTCACCGGAAATTCCTGCAGCCAACATCTCCGGTTAGGAAGGCCAGGGCTGAAAAAGGAGGGTGTGGTGTTGTTGTCTTCTGCCAACAGTCAGAAACATTATTTTCAGAGTGGGAAAAAGAAAAGCAGGTAAATCATGCCTTGAGCCACCTCCATCCAGACACTCAAGGGGCCACCAATGAGACCTCAAAAAGGCATGTGATACAGAGACAGCCCCTCAATGAGCAGGGGGGTTCTTACCCTCTCCAAGAGGGTCCCAAGAGCTCAGTGCAAATTCTCATAGAGTCTGCTACTCCTACGATACTAATCGACTGGCAGCCTGGAATAAAGAGAAAGAATAAACTCAGGGCTCTTTTTTTTTTGGCAGGATCTGTGCTCACCTCAATGGGCAAATGAATAGGCACCCAGGAAAGGGGTGGGGTCTGTCAAAGATCCTCCTGTGACTGCTTAAATAGTTTGGTTGTAACATTCCCCTTCCTTGGATGGGGTTTTTAATCCATGGTCACAAAACACAATTCTCCCCTCTCCAATCCATCCATGTTTCGGTGGGCGAGACACGGTTTACTTAAAGTTTAATAAGTTTAAATATGCATAAGATTGCTCCTCTTGTAGACGTTGGTCTACTTACATCTTACCTGGTGAATTCTACGAGCTGTACAAGGCTGGTTATTAAAATATAACTGGAGGCCATTACTGCAACGTAGCCATCAAATGCAGGTGGGGAGGCAGGGGTTACAAAACAGCATTGACAGATGGTCTGTACCAGTACGGAGTCACGATTAAGAGCACAGAAATGGGGTCAAGTCCTGACTTCCCCCCACACACAACCGTACAACTTGAGACAAGTTTCTATACCTCTCTGAACCTCTTTTTTTCTTCACTCACATGAATGGTACCAAACTCCCAAGTTGGTTATGAGAATTAAATGAAGTTAACACTTAGCACAGAGCCTGGCACGTAAGTGCTCAGTGATTATTAGCTATTACTATGCGATAAAGAGAATTTGATCCCCCTGGGCCTCAATTACCTAAAATCCTCAGATTTATGGCTAAAAAAATCTTATTTTCTAAGCAGGCTGGAAAGCATCTCACATCTAAGAGCCATGTTTCTCTAAGTATAAAATTCCAATCACAGAAGTATCAAAAATACAAGTGTTCATTTTTAAATACTTTTTTTTTAACAAGGTATTTGATCTTGCACATTATAAAAGCAAAAGGGATTATTTTTTTTTTCTCCTCTGGATCTAAGACCATAAGATAAGTTCTTTCAGACAAAAGTTTTAAGTCTGACAAACTATGCAGGCAAAAAAGAAAATTAAGCCTGTCCCAAAAGATTTCTGCCTGCAAGCAGTCTTTCCTACTGTGCTCAATGACCTCGTTTTTCAGCTGCAAATTCAGCTAAAAAGGTGAAAAAAAAAAAACAACGGGTAGAATTTGTCTTATTGTGGTTGAGAGAAGACATAAAACCAGAGATTAAGGAGTGTAAAAGCTGGGTTAATTTCTACATATTCGAAACCACTGAGGGAAAGGGTTGGGCTGGTAAGACTGGAGATGCCAAGGTATTTGCTCGTGGCCCCCTCAGCTCTCGGGCTTGAATATAAAGAGCCCACAGAAATGGAAATCAAAGACCTAGATTCTGGTCCTATTTTTCAGTTAGTTAACTCTGCTTGACCCCCGGATTGTCCTCAAATTCCCAGGACAGAAAGTAAATTCTAAGGTGTGCCCCACTTCACCCCTCTCTGCTTGCCAGCAGCCATTCTCAAAACAGCAGCCAAAGAGACCCTTTTCAGATGCAAGTTGGATCTTGTCGACTCAAAATCCTCCGCTCTCCTTTAAACAAAAGGCCAAAGTCTTCGCAATGGTCCGCAAGACCCCGGTCCTCTCTCCGCCCTCTTGGCCCCACCTCTCTCTGTTGCTCCCTCCACTGCAGCCACACTAGCCACCTTGCTGTCTCTATAACAAGTCCCACTGATACAGAGAAGAGGCATGAGAACTAAGTATTATTATTAACCCAGGTTGTGTTCAGAGCCTAGGATGGGCTGATCAACCCTACAGAAACACACAGAACGAAGAAAGAGTCCTGCTGGGATTACTAACGAACCACTCCTACCAACGAAAGGAAAACAGGAAGATGGCGTCATTAAGTCCTACCCTACACGAAATACACCCAGCCATTCATTCGCGCGACAGCCAGACGGGAGGAACAACCTACAGAACAAAGGCTGAGATTACGAACACAGCTCGCGCGCCGCATACTCATACCGTCCAAGGAAAACAGGGAAATAGAGTCTGTAAACGGAATTCGGGGAAACGAAGAATCATACCTATAAACCGCATCCCTCAAACGCTCGGGGTCACTCGCCCTCCCTGTCTCTGAGAGGAGACCACGCTCTGTCTGTGGAGCGTTAGTCCTTCTCCAGCCAATTTTCTTTTGTCTCTAACTCTGGCGCGCGCTTGAATTCTTTCCTGCGCTCAGCCAAGAACCCTCCCTCTCGGCGGAGGGCTTGGGTCCCCACAAGGAGGGATTTACCCCATCCTGCATCACCACCTCAGGGTACTGGCACATGTCGTCCCCTGCGTCCAGAATCCTGTGCCACCAGACACCAGAATGGCTCTCTCCTTTACACTCTGCAGATATTTAGCAAACGTCACCTTCTCGGGGATACATTCCCATTCACCCTACTTAAAATTGCAACTCCCAGCACTCCCAGCCCTTCTGAACCCCCTACTCTGCTTTTTTTCCCCAAAGCATTTATCACTATCTACTATGGGGTGAGGGGAAGGCCATGCTGGCCAAATCCAGCTCCCAGGCTGATTTTGAGACTAAAATCTGCCATTAACTATTATTTATATACCATCGATGTCTGCTTTGTCCTGCAAAGCCATAAATATTTGTCTGGCCCTTTAAGAAAATATACAATTTACCTATTTATCCTGTTTATTCTCTTTGCTCCTCCACTAGACTATGCAGCACTCCACGAGCGGGGGTTTTTATATGCTCTGTTTCCTGTCTGCATCTAGAACCCTCATCTCTCGAGCCATAATAACTGCCTGGCACATTGTTGGTGCCCAGCGTATTTGCCAAATAACCCCTGGCGAGAGAAGGCATTTGAAACTGCGGCTCATTGTTCACTGTTTCTCTTTTTCTGTTTTTCCTTCAGCACATACAATGAGGAGAAGATGAAGAAGATGAGGGCTGGAGTCATATTTCGCCCATTCACCCCCATCCACAGCTGCATCATTTCGCCCTCGCTACCTGAGGCGCACGTGTAAGTAGAGTCTCACGCCTGGCTCGTTTGCCTTGCTGGCTTATCAAGCAAAGCCGAGGCGAAGTCACTCAACCAGCTAGCGCATCAAGAACTGTTGAGCTGTTCCTTTGTCCTCTTGAAAGGGGCATCGAGCCGGGAGCCAATGACATTATTCGGCATATAAAAATAACAGGAAGCAGACACAGTGGTTTAGAGCAATGAGGTAAATCAGCTGGGACTGAGTCGTTCCATTCTTTACCAAGGCAGACCCTCTCATGTCACATAGTTTGCAAAGCCTGATAAAACCTGTCTACAGCCCTCGCCAAGCGCGCGCGACAACATCTCAGCCAGGGCTCTGGGGACACGTTCTCCCCAAGACTCGAGGAGCTATTTCCCAGAGACGCCTTGCTGTCTTCTGACCCGAGGCACAAACTCATCGTTGCACGGTGTCACAGGCCAACGAAGAACACTCTGGCTTTCTAAAACCTTGACGTCTTGTTCCCCTTGTGTCTATGCCGAAGAATTTCAAGCCCAACTTTTTCTTTTCTGCTCGTTAGCACTTTTCAATGGGAAGATTTCAGAGACAGAGGTAGAAGCTTTTTGGACTTTAGGGCAGGGTTTCTCAATCTCTGCATGATTGACATTTTCGGACAAGAAATTCTTCGTTATGAAGGACTGTCCTGTGTATTGTTGGGTGTTTGACAGCATGTATGGCCTCTACTCACTAGCTGCCAGTAGCACCCCACCCCCAAGCTGTGACAACCAAAAATGTTTCCAGACATTGACAAATGTCACCTAGGGGCAAAATCATACCCCCGTACCCTCACTTTCACTGAGAACTACCTCTTTAGGGCAGCAAACATGGTACAATACATTCTAGACTTCTTTGTCCACTCACTTGTCAAATATTGATTAGGTCCCTACAGATGGAGCAGTGGAAAGAAAGCCTGGGAAAAATGTATATTCATGGGCCCCACCCTAAGTTCATTTGATCTGAGCAAACTGAGGCTTATATCAACTGTGGAAGTGACTTGAGAGTGTCTTGCTCATCTTCCTTCAATGCCAGATGGGAAAACTGAAGCCCAGAGAGGGGGCAGAACCTGCCAAAGCTCTCACAACAGGAATCCTGATCTCCTGACGCCTGAGTCAGATCTTTGTATCAGGTTTGTTAGAATGACGACCACTGCCGCCACCACCACTATTACTATTACTACTACTACTACTACTACTACTACTACTACTACTACTACTATTATTATTATTATTATTATTATTATTATATCTGTTATGCCCCAGACCAGGGATCAGTAACATTTTTCTTAAAGACTTAAAGAGAAAAAGCAAATATTTTAACCATTGCAGACCAGATAGTCTCTCTTGCAACTACTTAAGTTTGCCGCTGCAGCATGAAAGCTACGATGAATGGATGTGGCCAAGTTCCAAAAACGTTCCATTCGCAAACACAGGCAGTAGGTCTACCAGCTGTAATTTGCCGACTCCTGCCGTAGACTGAAGGCTTCCCTTTCTTCTCCTTGGCTGTTAAAAGGCTCTGCTGAATTTGATGACCATATCAGTAACCTATTGCCGAACTGAAGACCACCTCAAAAGGGGGTGGCTTAAAACAGCAACTATTTGTTATCACTCGCAAGTCTGCAGGTCGGTTGGGTGGTTCTGCAGGTCCAAGCCAGCTCAACTGATCCAGACTGAGTGTGCGTATGTGTGTGCACCTGGCTGATGGGGGTTGACCCATCTAGGATGGCCTCATTCACAGGCTGTTGGTTGGCTGGTTGTTGCCTAAGGTAACAAGAATGACTGAGCCATATGTCTCTCATCATCCTAGCCCGAACTTGGCGGTCATGAAGTTTCCAAGAATAAGAGCCCAGTCTCTTGAGGCATAAGCTCAGAATGAACAAATGACGCTTCCACCACCACCTACTGGCTGAAGCAAGACATCAGTCCAGCCCAGATACAAGGGATGGGGGAAAAGACTCCACCTCCTGATGTGGGAGACGCAAAGTCACACTGCAAAGTGTGCGGATGCAGGGAGGGGTGGAGCATCAGGGCATTTTCTAATCAGTCTGCCAAAAGCCATCAGGGCAGGGCCTGCCTGGTCAACTCTCAAATTCTCAGACCTCACATCAGCCAATGTGGATCACAATTGGTCAGTCTCTTCAATCCCGAAGCAATCCATCCCAAAACCAGCTGAAAATTCTGAATTGATTTTGGGGAGATCAATTCAATCATGTCAAGGGAGATCTGACCTTTATCTTTAAAAGGGACAGGGGGATGGTCTCTAGGGATGAGAAACAGCCACTCCTTCCCTCTGAGATGGCTGACTTGTCCCTCACAGGCTTTGACGAGGGCAGTGCCTGCAATGTGTCCAGGTTTGCCCTGGGCAGTCAGCATGGGGTGCCTGAAATGCCTTTGTGTGCATTTTTTTATTTCTCTTAGTACAGGAGAAAAACATTGTTTTCTTCTCCAGGATGTTTACGCCTACTCTGTTCTGGTTGGTATGGCAGTTTCAACAAAGTGGGCTATTCCGGTGTGCTGACCACAGGGTGCTGACCGCTGGGTGCTCACTCAGAGTTCTGCACATGGGGGTTTTCTAAACAAGCTATGTACACCCTTGGCAGCCCAGCTGCAGAGGCTGTTAGTTGTGAACAGAAGAGGGGGCATCTCCCCAGGTCTTTCACAACTTTCTGGGGTTATGGTGAGGGTGATAGGCAGTGACAGGCACAGGACCAGGCACATGGCACCACCATGCTCTTGGCGAAATCCTGGACATGGTCCAGCGCCCAGAGCTGTTGAAATGCGGTTACCTGTAGGAACCAAGGTGGTGTTAAGGGGGAAGAGAGAGACAAAAACTGGGAGGACTGTGTGCTTACAGGTCTTTCACATTAGAAGGGAGGGGACAGTAAATAATCTGTGGAAGGAAGGAAAAGAGGAAGGAGGGGACTCCAGAGAAGAAAAAGGTGAGCTGCTGACTCTGGTTTTCCTAAGATCTATTGGATGCAGCCACTCCAGCACCTGGGGATGGGGCGTGGGGCGCTTGGGGGCAGTTCCTCTTCAAGCTCAGTGAAACAGAAGCCTCTCAAGGGATTTCCAGGGTAACTCTGGGTGAGCTCCATACTTGAGCCCGGAGCTTGGGCTCCACCTTCTGAGGTGGTGCCTTCCTGGAAGCAGTGGGATGGATTCCTTCCTGCCCCTCTGGGCATCAGGCCTAGGAGCCCTGGGGAGTATCTATCACGGCAGGACTCAGTTTCAGAGAAGAGCAATTACACAGGTCCATAATGGAGGCATCACGCCCATTAGGGTAGAGGAGGCATCGGTTAGGGGAGGGAGGGGCACATGGGTGAGGATTCCACCTTATTTCCAGCAAAAATACAGCAGGTTAACCCTCTCCTGAACCCAGCCTCAGGGTGCCCACTGCGTTAGCTGCGTCACTACCTCAAACAATCAGAGCTCAGGTCCACGAAAGCACAAGTCTCTGGGGTTACCCAGAACCGAGTTCAAATTCTCATTATACCCTCAGGGTCAAACCCGAGCGTGACCTCAGGCAACTAACTCCCTTTACCTCTCTGAGCCGCAAGTCTCCTGACTTTAAAGGGGACATAATCACAGTCCTCTCCTTATAGGGTGTGGGGAACATTAAATGAGATATTCATATCCCGTCTCTGTCACCAACGAGCTGTGTGACCTGGAGCAAAGTGACTTCACGCCTTTCTGAGCCTTGGCTTCCTCTTCTCTAAAATGTGGATAATGCTTCATACCCCAGCAGGCTGTTGAGAGAATTAAGTAATGTGTGTAAAGTGCCCCAGTCAATGTTTGGCTCGTTGTAATACAAGAAGACCCCAAAATCAGAAAACAGAGGTTGGACATATTGTTAAACTATGTTTTAGTTACATTTTCAAATAATAAGTTCAGTTTGTTTTTCTTCAACATCCAGCTACATTTGTGGGCAAAGGATTTGTAAATTTAAAAGCAATGGGTCCGATTGCTAACCGGAGGTGGGGGAAAAATATAATAAATACACCAGTTTCCCTGTGTTTCCAGACTTCGACCCTTTAAGTGTATTTATTGTACTTTTACCAGATGAACGACTGGAAACCTGTAGGATATTAATTTTCTTCAATCCTCTCGTTTGCCTGAGTCAAGACCTCCAGCTGTGGGATGCCCCTAACACCTCTCCTATTGGCACAAATACCCAGTAACTGGGGTAGGGTCACTTGATATCAAACCATGGCTCTGCCACTTACTCACCCAGTGCCTTAACTCCTCTGAGCACAAGTTCCTTAACTCTTCTGAGCCTCAGATTCCTCATCTGTAAAATGGAGCCAGTGAGCACCTCACAGGCCCACCTCAAAGGTTCAATGAGCTGAGGCAGGGGAAACACACAGGCCTGGAACATGGCAGCAGCTCTCTAACTGGGAGCCAGCACAAGCCCTGTGTCTGTTGCCATAACTGTGACGAACATTATTCTGACAGGATCCCACTGTGCTCCCTCTCTCTGTCTTTGCAGGGAACCCCTCTTCCGCCAGCTCTGTGCCCTCCACTGGCTTCTGGAGGCCCTGACTATCGACCACACCCACCACACCATGAAGCCCTTGATCACCTGCTGGAATCCAAAGTAAGTCTCAGCCCTTAGACCTGCCACCTGCCCTGCCACCTGCCGTAACTAGCGATAGACTTGGCAGTAGGGAAGGAAACGCCTGTTTGTTCTTCCCCTCTGTGTGCTGTTTTTGGTGGGTAGGTTGCTTTAGGGTTTTTTCTGTGTGCTCTGTGGGCTCCAAACAGGGGCGAGCTGGAGCCCTCAGTTGTGAGAGCCAACTGTGTCTCTTCCCAACTCCGCATTTGGCGACATCGCATCAGAAGCATGAAATCAGTCAGCTGTGGTGGGAGTATTTACACCGCAGGAATTGGTCAGCACGCCACTGGATGCACAGCTAGATTTCTCTCTGCCTCTCTTCTTGGGCCGTGTCTCCCCAACACTATTTTTTATTTGCTCCTCTTCTTTTTCCTCCTCTTCCCTCCCTTTCTCTTTGTCCTTATTTTTCTTTCTCTTAAGAGTTTTTGGATTATATATATATATATATATAATATCCAAATTATATATATATACATATGAATTATGTATATATGTATGTATACACACACACACACACACACACACAGAGCTGTTACTCCAGTTTAACCCAAGGGGGCACTCAGTGTTCTGGTCCCTGAAGCAGCTGGGTTCGCTCAGGCAGAAGCTACAGAATCCATTGTCTAGGCTAAGAAAAGTGGTAGGTGTGTCCCCACCACTGGAGAGGGCTCCGGCAAAAGCCTTGAGGCCACCGTTGCAGGAAATGCTTTGCACACAAAAAGCAGAACAAGGGACAGGCGGGCACGTAAAGGTGTTGGTTCTTTAAAAAGACTCATGTCGTCTGCTGTCTGCAAGAATGGAACAAAAAAGGTCAAGGACCCTGACTTAAGGAATTAGATTTGCTCTGTGAAAATCCCAAGCCGAGTTAAATAAAACAGTTCCCTCATAAATTGGAACTCCTCACTCCCAGCCCAATAAGCTGCTACCAGTTCCTTCTCACAGCCCTGCCTCACAGGTGAATTCAGTTTTTTTCTCTTACAAAATCCTGAATTTTAATTAACACCTTCCCCTTGAGGATATTTACCACCCATCTCCCACATGTCCACTCTACCCCACACCCCATTCATCCCTTGCAACGGAGCCCTGATAAACTAACCTCAAATGCAACCAGAAATGTAAACCATGCATCTATTGATAGACCAGCAACTCCGATTGATTTCATGTTTTTGCTCGGGATAAATTTAAAACTGTTGGTTTTTTTTTGGTTTTTGGGTTTTGTTTGTTTGTTTGTTTGTTTTTGATGCAATGGTTTATAATCTTTATTTTTTAAGCAACAGAAATCCTTTTTTTAAAAAAAAAAAAAGGAAATCCTAATAGTTTAAAACAAATTTTTTGAAATGGAGCTTCTATATGAAATAGAAGGCTGGAGGGTTCTGGGAGACCTGGGACCCCCACCCGCCAACCAAGCCACCCTAGTTATTGCCAAAACATCTTTGTGGCTCACAGAATTTGTTTGAAACCCACAGCCTTAAAACATTGCTCACAATGTTTTCTTTCAAACAAAACTGCTCAAGAAATAAATGAATAGCATTTACTCCTATTAAAATTTTTTCAAAAAACTTCAGAAGCATATGAAGTATGCTTCCCTAGAGGACACTCCTTTTGAAGGTCTGAGGTGTGTCCTGCCTCCTTCAGATCTTTCTAACGCCTTCCCCTTATAAACATATACAGATATACAAAATTTTTTACAGAAATCGGATCATATTCCATGTATTGTTCCCTACATGCCTTCCTCCCTTTTTACGACATCTTATGTACATCTTTCCCTGATGGTATAAACAAAGATTTTAGATTTTTAAAACAATTTCCACATTCCTTTAATAGAACACTTGTATTCTACGGTATGGGTGAACCATCATTTAGATAAGATAACCCTTTCTTGATTGATGGTTCTCAAGTTTTACATGTCAAATAGGACTGCCCAGAGCATCCTTGTGCATACATTTTGCACCCAGTTGAAAAGATTTCTGTTAGCTAGATTCTGAGAAATGGAATTTCCAGGTCAAAGCAATATCTAATTTTTTTCACAGTTAATTGCTTAGATGCTAAGAAAAAGGTCCCTTAACAAGTGGACTTCTAATAGCATTTCATCTCCCTGAGCAAGCTACCAGCAGCAACGTTTCTGCCTGACATTTCAGCACCTGTTCTCCCAAACTGAGGCAAGAACATCATGTGGAATTTGGACTGAGAAGATAAAAAGAACCATCTTTATTTCCTTTGGTTGGTTTTAGAAATGTGCCCATAATATGACCAAAACACCTGCAGCAAAAAAAAAAAAGACATAGAGGTCACATTGAGAATAGTGGAGGTTCTACAATGACTTGTCAGGGCAGAACCTGAACCAGAACCTCAGCCAGACCTGGTAGAAACACGCAGCCCAGGAACGATTCCCACAGAATGTCAGAGTATGTGTCGGGTTTGCTTTTTCTAGCGAACCATCTGCTCTTGATGGTGATTTTAGTTTGGCGTCAGTGCACGCTGGCAAATGTTTAATAACCAGTTTAGTTCTCCAAGGAGTGAAAAGCCATGATTTGTAGCCACACCAATGTCCATGGTGGAAGCAGTCCTGCTACGGCTGATTCCAGGCTCACCAACATGATGTCGTCGAACTTGCAGTTGACAAGAGATGCGCAAGAGATTCCGTTTTTGGGAGCCAGTATGAGCCAACTCTAGTTCGGCACTATTTGAGATTGATTTTTTTTTTAATTATGAATATGGGGGGAGTGGAGATGATAAACATATAATAATCAAGATACTCTGAAATAGCATTAAGTGTCATTAAAAAAATCGACAGGGTGACGTGATACCGACAGAGTGTGTGTGTGAGGGGGCCATTTTTAAATTGGGTCTTCAGGGAAAGACTCGCTCAGAGAAGGTGACATTTGAATGAAATCTCTGATTTTGCCTGCCTTCCTCTCAGCATGAGTTTAAGTGCATTCCTCCACTCCTGTACTCAAGTGGACATCTCTATAGGAGTAGGGGGGGACATGGCGGGTTGATTGGCATGCACCTGTCACTCAGGAGACAGGATAGGGCGACCTGGTGAGCGGTCCCCAGAGACAGAGAGCTTTGATCTCTGTCCTCTCCCCAGTGCAAAAATCAACAGTTACCTCCGTTCTCCATCTCAGTCATGGACACAGGACTGCCTTCTAAACTGAAGTAATATGTTTTCCACCCTGAAAAGCAGGTGTTTTACCCCAACTACGGGATTAGAAAGAGTGAAGTATTTGAGAAAAATTACTCTGATTGCCACTGTGGAAAGACATCTTCAAGTGACTGATAGGAACAAAATGTGCTTGGTGGGTAGACTTAAAAATGATGTGACCGTGCTCAATGCCCTCCCTCTTTGCTTGATTTCTGGGAAATGGGATCCTCCAGAAGGCTTCGGCAGGTAGAAATTATGGTCCAGAAATCACAGCCACTTCTCCCTCATGGATCCGCTAAGTGTCTTGTTCCCCGCCCTCCGCCAAGCCACACTGAAATCTCTGTTGGAAAATCTCTGTATAATTGTTTTCAGTCCTCTGTACAAAGCGTCGCACCAAGTTCTTAATAAGCCCCATTTCATCTTCACAGCACCCCTCTGACATAGCTAATACCAGTCACCCATTTTACAGATGGGGAACACTGAGGCTCAGAGAGGCTATAAATAACACAATCACGCACAGCTAGGAAGCAGCAGGGCAGACAGAGAATGCAAACGGCAAGTCTGCCAGATTCTTGAACCCAGTCTTAACCAACCAAGCTACACCACTTTCCTGGTTCTGATGCTCAGCGAGACGTGCCTGAGGTCACAGACAGTAAATCAGGGGCATCGATTGGGTAAACTAGGTTAAGCTACCATAATGAACAACCTCAAACTCTTGGCAGCTTAATGCAACACAAGTTCATTTCTTGCTCACCCTACGTGTCATCAACGTGGAGCTCTGCTTGTTAAGAGATGCCCAAGGGCCCAGGCTGGTAGGAGCTCCATCTCCACACCAGCTTCTACCCTCCGTGCAGCAGAAAAGGAAAGCTGCCTTGGGGACTGGCATGCTAAGTGCCACATGTCACTTTCACACATGCATTTTTGAATGAAGCAAGTCACGGTGCTACGCCTGACTTCAAGGAGCCCAGAGGCCTGGGACTATCCGGTGAATGGCACTGATGACCATCCCACCGAGCCATGGGAAGGAGCCCCAACTTGCTTTGCCCTTCTCCGCAAGGTGTGGAGTCAGCCCACTGTGGACGGCAAAGCTCCATGGTTTATTTATTTCCCACTGCCTATTGATCTTCCCTTTTGGTTTATTTGCTACTGAAAATGAAACATCAGAGAGACTGATTCCGTCTAACCAGGCCCTTTCTTTATCAACGGCTTTGCAAGAGCAAGGGTGTAGGGCCTTTTAAGATCTCTGGGAAGCTTGCTGCATTTTTCACTCATTTAGCCGGCTACCCCAAGTTGCAAGAGATTTCAGGTCATCTTGGAAGTCGGTATTAACAGAAGACCTCCATCTTCCAGATCTGACCTGAATGTTTAAGATTTTGAAAGCCTGGCTGGGACCAGATTTAATTTTAAAAGAGGAAGGGGGTTGCTTTTGAACTTCAATAAGAAGGCTGGAGGCACAGCAGGGGCAATGGTAGCAAAGGGAAAAAGCAAAAAGCCCTGTGGTCTTAAAAGAAACACTCCAAAGCAGAAACGCTAAAGCTTCCAGTTGGGTAGCCATAAATCAGACTTCAAAAGTGCCACTAATTTAAATATTGTTTATAGGACTGAAGTATTGCTGCTCCTTCCTCTGGCTGGATTTTAAATATTCCCTAATTTGATTACTCGGGGGAGAGGCAGACAGAACCAACGTTAAATGAGCTTCACCGTTAATTATTCAGAGGGCTTTTTATTGTGTAATCAAACAGAAAGTCTTACAAAAAGCTTAGAGGCACATTCTCACCCCGCCCTCCCCAGCCTGACTTCCATCTGGGCATCTGGGTGCATTTCTTGCATTGTGGCTGTGAGCTGGTAGGTGCTCAATACGTTCTGTCACCAAAGAGTGCACATATCCTCCCCGTTTGGGCAGGTTAAGGCCTTTGATTCTGCTACTCAGACCCCCAATGTCACAAGAAGCCAGTTTTAAATAAAGTTGATCTCGACCACATTTTGCCTCCTGTATCTGGGCATCTCCCCTATCACTGGCACTCAGTAGCCCCTGATAACTTCAGACCTCTGTCAGTGCCTCCCCCTCGCCATCAAACTGGTCTGGCCATCTCTTTCGCCCAAGTCCCTAGTCTACGCTAAGTGACAGACAGCCAACTGATTTAAAGGATGCCAGCCATCTAAAAAGACCTTTCTGCAGAGAAAAGGGGATTAAAAAAAAAGAGACTGGATGGATGGACGGACAGATGGACAGATGGAAAGGTGGATGGGATGGATGCATGCAAGGAAGGAAAGAGATCAACAGATCAATCAATCAATAGACAGGTAGAGGTAGTTGAGAGAGCACACACTGAGTCTTCCTGCTTGTATATCACGAGATCCACCACCCCAGAGCCACAAATCCAAAATCCAAAGGGCTATGAAAACTGTTTTTTCATCATTCATTTGGCAGCAGTATCTGACATAAACCAAACAGACTTGGTGGTAAAACTTGATTTGAAACTATTTATGTTCTTTATTTATCCCTCCTCGTGTGAATCTCCTTATATATCATTGCAGCAAAATCAAAGTGTTTGATTACAAGATGCTGCCTCAGACCCCACTGAAGCATATTTCCTTTCCAAGATGCCAAAATTCTGAATTGGCTCATCCATCTGGTCCCAAGGGATTATGGACCATGTCACCAACAGAAACCACTGGGGCTTCCATCTCATACACAGAAAGTTCTCAGCCCACAAGGGCAGGATCCAGGTTTTGCGGGATCTGAAGCTTATTTAACTGGGGGTGGGGGTGCTTTAAGAAATAGAATACAAAATTACAATACAAAGTTAGGTACGGGGCCCTGGAGGGACCCATGCAAGTGAGAGTCATTCGATTCATAGTTTTTTTTTTTCTCATCTGTAAAAAGGGATGATAATGACTATGTCAGGAGGTTTTGTTGATATGATTCAGCGAGAATGCACAGAAGCACCTTGCATACAACTTCCTATAGAAGTTTTGCTCAATAAACTCCAAGCCAGTGGTTTTCATTGTGCAATCCACCCCACAAGCTCCCCCAAACTCCACCCAGTAATTCTCTCTGTTACTTAAAAGTGCTCCTGTTTATGGCCATACCACCCTGAATGCGCCCGATCTTGTCTGATCTCAGAAGCTAAGCAGGGTCTGGGCCTGGTTAGTACTTGGATGGGAGAAGTACTCCTGATGGTGAGACCCTCAGGCACCAGAGCAGGCAGAGGTTCAGAAACAAACATGCTATTAGCGGTGGTCTCTCCATTTTCACTGAAAAGACCCTGCTATGGAGAACTGTCCCTCCCACGTCTTCATAAGTCCAGGAGGGGGAGGGGAATTATGAAGAGACCAACCGCCTCCATCGTCTATATATTGCATTTTCTTAAAAGAACTTGTAATAAACCAAGACTCTGAAAACGGAAAACTCATTAAGCTATTTCTCACCCAGGGACCCAGGTGGAAGCAAGAGCACGATAAAAAAAATCAATAAGGACAAGTCCATGGGACAGAGGTGGGAACAATTCGTCACAGGGCCAAAGGTAACAGACAGCGCGTGACGACACCGCCTGGCCACAGGCATTTTTGCCAGTCTTTCCTCTGATGGAATTTTTTCTTTTCTAGTTGGTTCTCTGAATGAAGGGAAGTCAGAATCCCATGCTGTTGGATGCTTTTCATCAATTTTAATGAAAATGGTTATCGGGGGATTATAGGAAAAATGACATTTGGCTAGACATCACTTCATGGAGAGGGGGGCATTGAGGAGCAGCTTAATGGGATATCACGGGAAGGAAATACACTCACCTCACTCTATATTTTGAATCAATAACAGTCATTTTTCTCGCCCCACCCCCACCCCCACCCGCCAACTCCTCACAGAAAATAAGAAGTGATTCAACAGACAGGGTTTCTACACATTAGAACATGTGTTTATTAAGAGAACATCGAGAAGTCTATCCTTTTCACCCCAAACTATTCTTAACCCCAAATCTCCTAAATTCATCTACGCAACAAACAAGCACCACAATAATCGTAATAGCAAGAGGTGATTTTTAGGTATGTAAGGATGACCGAGAAAGCACACAACTAGAGCATTCGCTAAACCTTCCCATACCCACCGCCTACTTCACGACATTGGTAAAGAACCCCAAGAGACAATATGCAAACTCACCTTAAAAACATTAAAATGCTAAGTATTGTCGTGGTTATAGAATTTACAGAAGCCACTTTTTGCCGTCATTGCAATGGGCCCGGTTGTGCTAAGGTCGCTCGCTAGGCTGTCCTAATAATCTTCTGGGGCACGATTATTATCTCCGGATGTGAAAGGAGGATGTTGAGGCTCAGAGAGGTTAAGTGACTTGCATGAGGTCACACAGCTGGGCAATGAGAGCCAAGAGTTAATCCTGGGTCTGTTTATTAAGCACTTTACGAAACGCTGAGCCTTCAAATGCATGTTCTCCATGGTATCGGGATTACAATTGCCCCTCACGAAGAGTTTCACCATTTTCTTGCTCTTTCATCAGGGTGCCCATAGCTCTGAGACAATAAGAGCATTTGTTTTTATAACAGAAAGTTGCTATGGAGATATCACGTGCATCTGTCTCCAGAGATGCGCACGAAAAGCAGCAGGAGTCACAGACCTTTAAAAAATGTCCTTCAGGAATATGCACAACTAAAATCGGAGGAGGAGAGAGTGAATCGCTGCACTTGAACTCACAAAACTAATTCCCTGGGCCAATCCATGGGTCAAACTCTAGGCTGCAACACGATCTACTCTGAGGGTGGAGGGACCCTAAATTAGGAGTCAGGAGACCTAGCTCAGCCATTGTGATTCAGTTCACTGTGTGGCACTGGACAGGTCCTTTCATCTTTCCTGACCTCATTTTCTCCACCTGTAAAATTAGCACTTTGAAAGAGAGGCTCTGATCAACTCACACAGAAAATGATATTCTTCTGTATGTACCGAGCTTGTCAGTGCCAAGGCCATGTTCGTAAGAGCCTGGCAAATTGAGAAATGAAAAAAAAAAGTCAGGCTGAGTAAGGCAATATGGAGTGGTGAGGTCTGTGGCAGACAAGAATACTCCTGCACAGCTAAAGGGAAGAACCACTGCACAGCTCTAGCTCATTTCTGCCATGTGAGAATGGGAACCTAGGGCTTATCATTCTCGAGAACGACCAATAGCCTCGGTTTTCATGTACAAAACAATCCTGGGCTGTTAAACACGTTTCTCCATGGGCCACAGGTTTGGGACCCCTGCTTCTGAGAAAGTATAAGGAACCACTGCAGTCCCTGGTGAGGTGGAACACAGCAGCTGCTTAACACGGCTCCTGAGTGAGGTACCAAAAATAGAGAAGGAGCATTTGGGGATTTAAGTCGATTCAGAGAGAGTCAGTTCAATAAAGGGCAAGCGAGATGCTGAAACTGCTTGTCACATCCCCCCACCCCCATTTTACTTTTCTGCCACTATCAATTAATCGGAAGGGTCAGACTTTCACTCTGGATTTCCTGGCTGAGGTTGTTAATTGAATTTTAATTAGTGGAAACTTTAGAAGCACAGGATAAAATCCCAGCCCAAGGAAGATACACACAAAACTCTGGATATGGAAAGCTCTTCTGAGATCATCCCAGTCCCTCCTCTTTGTTTTATAGACGAGGAAACTGAGGCAAGGCCGAATGACTTGCTCAAGGCCTCCCTGAGGACCCCTGGCTCTGAGTCCAGGGCTCACTGCAAGACTCCAGGCTGCCCCCATGACACAATCTGTCTCGTCTTTAAAAATGACATTGATCTAAAGAGCCTGGTTTTCAGAGTCAGGAATTCAGATTGTCTCAGATGAAAAAAGCAGAGGCTACTTCTACATATATTATCCCTGAGCCCTGATATCATGTCTCCCCAGGATGGCAGAGAGTTGAAGAAATTTCCATCAGTCTGGCAAGCTCCTGACCAGTTGCAATGTCAGGACACTGGGGACACTGTATTAAGCTCCTAATTTATCCAAGAAGAGAACACCTCAACTTTTGGCATTTGCTTTTGCTTTGTCACAGTCATTTTGTAACCCACATGTCCCCTTGGAGATCTGGTTAAGCCCAGTTCATACTCCAATTGCCCAGTAGGTTACACTCTGAAGCATTCTGTCATTTGTGCAGAATTTCACTAAAGGTTGGGTAAGGGGGATAGGTCACAGGAGAGATCACATCTTAAGCCTGACAGCCTTCCCCATCCCTCTTCCTCCCTCTTCCTCCACTGTGCAACCAAGAAATCCTTCCCCAATTCTAATGCAGGGAAGTTCCACCTACACACAAGGTAGCCAATGAAAAAATTACTTCTGATCGTATATGGTGGACTCCCTGAAATGAATCCGGCTGGATACAATTCTCTCCACCCTGTTAGATATTTGTTAAATGTTTGTGTGGCTACAACTTCTCCCTGTCTTCTTCCCTAGGGTATCAAACAGTATGAGTTTCATCTCAAGAAGACCTCAGTCTGCCCTGTAAGAGCTTTCATTTTAAATGTTATCAAATAAAATTGTTTCTATGAATCGAGTGTAAACTATAGCCCAGACCCATATTGAGCTCTTAACTCTGAGCTGAGGGTCTACTCTTCCCCATCATAAACCTGGTATTTTAAAGGTCATAAAGAATCAACAGCACAGGATCAGGGGCATTTCCAATGCCACCAAAAAAGGCTTTTACAGTATTTTTAAGCGAGGCATAATAATTAGCTTTGGCATTAGCCTCACCTGCGTTTTAGTCCTGGTTGTACCACTTGCTACTTATGTGACCTTCGGCAAGTTAGGAAGCCTCTCTAAGACTTGGGTCATGAGTTAAATGAGGATATGATCCCACCTAGTGCATTCTGAAAGAACACCAGTTATGCAAGAGGATGTGTGTGTATACACACACATACACACACACACACACACACACACACATTCCCCTGTAACCAATCCTCTCTGACTCCTTTCCTTCCAACAAAAATCTGTGTTCCCCTTACAAGACTTTCCCTTCCTACCCAGACCTTCTAGGACTTGTCATCCAGACCCTCCTAGACCCACCATAACCATGAGTCTTCCCCCAAGAGTGCAACCCCACTAGCCAACTCTGCTTCCTCCTACTCCACCTTCTAAAGGTTAAGCTTAGAATTTCTCCACCTTGCGTTCTTTGGAAAACCCAAATTAATACAAATCTTCATTCCTTGAGGCCCAGGCATCAACATGGTGAACAAGGAG
Source organism: Pteropus medius (assembly GCF_902729225.1). Classification (NCBI taxonomy): domain Eukaryota; kingdom Metazoa; phylum Chordata; class Mammalia; order Chiroptera; family Pteropodidae; genus Pteropus; species Pteropus medius. The sequence continues at coordinate 5,220,348 of NW_024343733.1, forward strand.
TCGATGCATGCGATTTGGAGTCAAAAACCAAGATGTAGCGATTAGAGCCACCTTCTTCCACAGGTTAAAAAGCAATTCCTGATGATTATTACTCTAGGTCACGGCAGCATCACTGGAATTCGTGTTTGGCTTCCTGTAGTGACTGCTTGGGCAATCGTGGGACTCACTAAATAGAATAAGTCTCATCGCATTTACTTCAAGTAGTACCTATTTTTAAATTATCTTAATTTGTGACAGAAGGTAATTCCACACTGAGGATGTATCTCATAGTGTTTGGAAAGAGCTAAAAGGAATTCACATTCAGAGCCAGGTTTTCACTTTTTTCTTTCCTTCCTTCTTTCCTCCCTCCCTCCTTCCCTTCCTTCCTCTCCTTCCCATCCCTTCCTCGCTTCCTCCCTCCTTTCTTTCGACCCTTCTTCTATTTCTTCTCCCTTCCATCCTCCTGTCCTTCCTTCCTTCTTTCTAAAACCCCCTTTTCTTCTCTCTCTCCTTCAGAGTAAAAAATTCAAAATTCCTGCACCACGTGCCACGAGCCGCAAACCAAGCCGGCGAGGCTCCACACTCAGTCTGTCTCGGACTAGTGGGGGCTCCTCTCCCCAGAGCAGCATGCTCTCCATGAACCCTGGCTCAGATGAGCCCCCAAGTGTGATCAACCAGGCAACGGGCAGTAAGGACATCGAGGACAATGAATCGTCTTCAACCAAGCCAGACGAAGAACCTCTCCATGTCAGTAAGTACGACCTGAGGTTTGAGCAATCTGCCCTGACACTTTGCCTTGAAGCCAGATATCGAGAACCTCTCCTGGTTCACTTCTGCCCCAGCTCAACTAAAGGGGACACAGGGGTCCCTTCGCCCTGTGCTATTTCCTTAGACCCCTTTGCTTTACACCAGTGGAGATCAGAAACATATCCTATAACCTGAGTGACTCCGAGCCATTTCTCCTTCGGAGACAGCCACTGGTCATCAATGTCTTTGTTTAAAATGTTAATAATATATTACAGTTAGCCCGATTTATAAAAAATAGTATCATTTCAACATGCAGTCAGTATATAAAAATTATTAATGAGATATTTAATATTTTTTCTTACTAGGTTTTGAAATTCTGTGTCTCTTTTTAACAGATTTTGACTTATAATTTGCATACCATAAAATTCACTCAATTCAAGTGTACGATTCAACGATTTTCTTGCTAAAGTTACAGAGTTAGATAACCACAATCTCATTTTAGAACATTTCAACCCACTGACAAAGAAAACCTCAAATCCACTGGCAGATCCTCTCCTTTCCCAGCCCCGACCCCCGGCAACCACAGATCTACTTTCTGTCTCCAAGGATTTGCCTTTTCTAAACATTTTATATATGGAATTTGTATCACTCCGTGATCCCCCACTCTGGAACACACCTTTACAGTGGTTCACAATTTGGGGGACACAAGTTCTTTAGAAAATCTGTGGAAGGCTTTATGGATTGGAGTAGGTAGAAAGGAAAAAGAGAAAGACAAGGACATGAGAGAGGTGGCCGGCCCACTGCAAAAGTGTTGACTTTGCTGCATGAGACACCTCCCTGCCATATCCATAGCTGCTGTTCGCTCAGCGGCACCCAAGCTGGGGCCTGCCTTCTCAGCCAGGGTTCTTCCACAATCTCCAGATGCCCATAACAACCAAGCCTGGGCTGAGCTGAGCAGACAAAGACTGGGTGTAGTATAGATTCGAGGAGGTTGGACAAGAGATCCAGGTAGACCAGAAAGCCTGACTGGGACCCTGATCATCATCCAAGCCGGAAATGGGCAAAAGTGCAAGAATCCAGGGAGTGGTCAGGACGCAGAGTGATGACTGCCAGTGAGAAAAATTTCCCCCTTGGTGACAGGGGACCAAGAAAGGCTCCAAGCCCTGAAAAACCGTTTACTGAACAGAAGTATCATTTGAGACAGAGAGGAACTAAGATAAGCTATCAGCAAATGTGTGACTTATGGATTTCTTGAACCTTCTTTCATTCAATACCTATCTACTGATCAGCTATTGAATGCCTGGAGAGTTACAGTACCTGATCTCCCCAAGCTTACATTTTAGAAAGAAGAAGAGACAATAAGTAAGAAAACTATAACTAGCAAGGCAACTGTAGATAATATTTTATATGAATGAATGAATGAATGAATGAATAAACAAACAAACAAACAAACAAATAAATAAAACAAGAGGTCGGGCTAGAGAGAGACAATTGGTGGGAATGGGGCGACTTTAGCCAGGGTCGAGGAAGGCCTCTCTCAGCTCTGACGTCTGAGCTGAGACCTTGAGGATATGAAGCCAGGGAGGGTGGCAGGGGCCAGAGCATGCACGACATCTGCAGAGCAAGGTAAGGACTTCAGAATTATCCCAAGTGCAACAGGAAGTCTCTGGAAGGTTTTCAGTATAGGAGTAACAGGACCCGATTTTCTTTCCAAAAGTGTCTGTGTGGTTATTAATGATATATTCATTAATGTGTCTTTCAACTCTAAAAGTCTTGCTCTTGAATAAGAAGGACAGAGATGTGTCTCCAGCTTCAAGACACTGCCTCGGCCCCCAAACTTGCAGATGGTTCTCCCAGTGGCAGCCTGAGTGCTGAAGGAAGGAGAAAGCAGAGGGGGAAAGGGACTCTGTGATGACAGGAAGGATGAATGATGCCACCTGAGGCCTCACAGACCCTTCCCCAATGGCCACCTTCTCCCCAAATCTACCCAACTGCCAGCCCCAAATAGTGTTATCACCTAAAACTCTTTTGAACCCTACTCTCTTCATTCCTATTGCTTTTGTTTTGATTTTATCTTGATTTTGTCTTGATTTTGTCTTGATTTTGGGACACATAGGCCAGTTCCTGACACTTAGGTTTGTTTAGCATGCAAGGTTTAAAAAAATAAAAAATAAAAACAGGAGGAGTGGCTTTTTAAGATTAAAAGATTTAACATAAAAATTCTGATTTAAAAAAAAATCGCCCTTGTGGCAACAATGGGCCTCGACCCTGCGTGACAACATTCAACTGGAGCTGCCCCTCTTGGGGCATGTGCTCTCTAGTTTTCCACTGTCCCCACCCCTCCCCAATCATTCCACCGCTCACAATTGGACAGGTGTACGGCCACTTATCGTCTCATCTGCCCTACTGTTTTCCTTAGGATAATGATGATGACAACGGTACAACAGCTAACACTTTAAAGGACTTCTATGTGTCAGGCATTCTTGTAGCTTCCAGCACATATATAATTTGCCCAAAGTCACATACCGAGTAAGTGATGGAGCCAGAATTCGAATGTGAAACCAGATTATCTGGCCCTCAAAGGTCTATGCTTTACCCAACTCTCTAAAAAAAACAGTGGGAAATGGAAGAGCAAGAGAGCATCTTGATATTTTCTTCCATGGCAATCACTTCTGGCACCTGACCCGTGTAGGTACCTACACGGTTTGGGACCCCCTTATCCAGATTTTCATCACCTCTCATGTAGATGACAGCTCCAACCTCCTAATTAGTCTCTCCACTCCTTGTCTTGCCCTCACTTGCCCACAGATTCTTCCCCATATTGACCCAGAAGGAACTTTCTAAATTAAAAATCTGATATCGTGCTCCCCATCTTTCAATGACACCCCATTGCCTCTAAGACATTGCATCCGACCTTGCCCCAGACTGCCTATACTAGGCTCAGCTCTTGCTACTTCACGCCTTACACCAGGCACTCCAACCTCACCAAAATACTTTCTTCTTCTTCTTAAACAATGCATATACTTTTGTGCCCTCCCCTGTCCGCAATGCCCTTTCACCTCTGACCCTTCAGTCTGGTCGACTCCTGCTCGACCTTCAAGACTCAATTCAAATATCCCCTCCACCGTACTGTCTTCTCTGACTCTCCTGGGTCCCTTCCTCTCAATTCTCTTAGTACAGTGCAGTTGCTTTTACTGAGTACTTAATTTTAATTTACAACTACATCATACTGTATTGGGTAGGAACTTCTTTTGGCTGCATACAGAGATCTGAAGAATAATGGCAGAAAAAAGATGCAAGTTTATTTTTCTTGCTGATTAAAGAAGACCAGCCCACGGCTGGTAGAATGACTCCAAAAGGTTATCGAGAATCCTAATCCCTTCTGTCTTTCTTCTCCACCGTGCTTAATAGCACTTCATGATCCAAAATGGCTGCCGGGACGCCAGTCATCACAGCCACATTAGAGTCTGGAAGCAGAAGGAAGTTGGCAAAGGATGAAAGTACCCAGTCCCAGATGAGTTTAAGCAGCCTTCTCAGAAGCTCCATACACTTCTACTAAAATCTCATTGCCCGGAATTTAGACATAGGGCCATGCCTAGCTACAAAGAATGTCGGGAAATTGGATTAGTAAATGCTCCCCCTTGTACACACACACAAACACACAGTATATGCAAAGACACAGACACGAATTATTTATTTCATAATTTCTATTATTAAGGAAGAAAGGGAAAAGGAATGTGAGCTCTCCACAAGCGTGGAACAATATCTTACTCACCTTCACCCTGACACACAGAAGATGCACAATGGCCGGGAAATGCATTTCCACCAGAGACCTACGTCACAGAGATAAAGTCCTCCTACTCCCGCCCCCCCCCACCCTTTTCCTCTGTTTACACTTTAACCTCCATCCCATTTGTCACAGCCTCGATAAAAGTAGATTAATTTCCCAGACTTCAATTGCCTTCTAAAAACCTCTGCAAAATTGATTCTGAATTCATGAATCCTATTCTGAGAGACACATCATTTGACCAAGGTCTAATTTCCAGGGCTGGCTGCGTAATGAAGTCTTTGTGGGTGCAAATCACTGAGGACAGCAGGTTGTGGCCTCTCCGTGGACTGATCCCCTCCCCAAATCAATGGTGGGGGGATTCCCGAGGAACCAAAGTTCAGGCTGATCCTTCTGCCGATCTTGAAGCTCCCATCCTTAGAACTAACTGTTAGAGGAGAAACTCACTTAGATAACAACTCAAAAAGAGGGGTCCTATGCCAGCTAATATTCCCCCTCAATCCAATTCCATACAACAAAAAGACCTCTCCTATTTTCCCCCAAATAGAGGAAGAAATGGGTTTAGTCAGTTAAGACTAAGATCCTTAGACAGGCTAGAGATGGAAAACGGAGGAAGGAAGTCGGAATTTTTGCTCTGAAGACAGGGTTTGGTATTTGAAAATATGGGATGCCACTGTCTCAAGCAGTGTGTAACGACACCCCGAAAGTCGTAGGAACTGAGAACTGAGCGGGTTCCCTCTGAGTGCAGGCACCCATCACAGGGCTGTCTTCCTCGGAGAAACTCTCCATTATGGCACCCGCACCCTTTCCAAACAGGTCTCTTCTCTCAGGTAGGCTTGAAGAGTAGATGGGGCCTCTCAGCCCCAAGGCTTTATTCTGTTTTGCACATGTCCAACCTCAGCTATGCAGATGAAGATTAACATTGGGGGACACCATTCCTGCCCAGAGGCATTATTGGCAAGCAGAGAAAAAAATTATGGAGTATTAAGTGATGTGTGGAGCTTCAGACACGATCCTCTAGGAAAGCTGCCCAATGTGCCATTTGGGGTCATTTGCTGGTATCCACCCGCTCTCCCCCGCCCCCAGGCTGGTGGAGAAGTCAGATGTTGCTGCGTGGTTTTCAGGGAAGGGGAAGAAAGTGGAGGAACCAACCACAGCTCCCTCACTAACAGGCTTCTGGACACACCCCACGGACTCTAGGATGTGTGGCAGTAGGGGGCGGGGTAGGCAGATAAGACAAAAAACGAAGGTCAGATTCAAGTCAAATGGAATTATGACCACACATTACTAGGAAAACAAACTACTTGGGAATGAGGAAGGTGGAGTGGAAATGGCTAAATGTTGATGTTTATCACAGCCTAGATGGCTCCAAGGTCACTAGCACCCAATAGCTGCATTCATAAACGAGGCTAGACACAAATGGCCTTAGGAAGCACTGGGCTTTACCCTTCCAGGTGTGGCTTCTGAGACAGGAGCCTGAACTGACTACAGGCACCTACTGAAAGTGAAAAGTGTCTCCGCCGGCATTGTCCTCCTCTGCTGACACCCCAAATCTAACTCACTGTCTCCCAAATCTTTCCCTCGTTTTCTCCTTAGTCATTCAGGTATTTATTCGGCAATCAATTTCGACTGAGACCCATAAACAACAAGCACAGTGCCAGGTACTTGCAAATCTGTATCCATAAAAAACACTTAGGACATCCATGCTCCCACTTTTCTTGAAGCACACAGCTTACTCCAAATACAGTTCATTGTTTAAATTCTGCGAGTGTCACCGTATCAGTTTCCTGGAGCTGCCACGACAAAGTGGCACAAACTGGGTGGCTTACAACAACAGGAATTGATTGTCTCACGGTTCTGGAGGCTAGAATTTGAAATCAAGGTGTCAGCAGGGCTGTGCTTCCCCTGAAACCTGTAGGGAAGGACCCTTCCTTGCCTTTTCTAGCTTCTGGTACTCGTTGGCAAGCCTCGGCAGTTTGCCTTGTAGATGCGTCATCAGTCCAATTTCTGCCTCTGTCACCACATGGCCATCTTCTCCTGTGTCTCTCTCTCCCCTCTTATTATATTGGATCGGGTGCCCACCCTACTCCAGAATGACCTCGCCTTAACTAATTACATCTTACCTATTTCCAGGTAAGAATGTGAATAATTCCCATTCAGAAGTCCATATCTTTTGAGAGGACATAATTCAACCCAGAACAGTCAGATACAAAGAAATATCTCTACACTAGGTAAAAAGCAACAATATTAGGGATGGAATAAAAGTCGACCAATGCAATGAGTCATGGTGGGTGCCGTGGGGAGCTGGAGAGTACACGCCTGGCTAAAGGTCACAGCCAGAGTGTGGCAGGAATAAGCCCGCCATCTCGGATTCTTTCCTGGGGAAGCCAGAGGTCAAGGTCTGGAATTTTATGTGAAACCTTCCAGTTTTAAAAGACTGGCATCTGCAGCGAATCAAATCAAACATATCTGTGAGTGATATTCAGCCCGTGGATCACCAGTTTGGAACATCAGGTCTACAGGATCAGAGAGGGTTTCCTGAACAAGACGATTTCTTCCCGGAGTTGGAAACAGTTCTCTCTGGCTACGGCAGAGTTTAAGGCGGGGGCGGGCATGAGATGAGACAGGAGAGGAAAAAGAGCAGCCTGATCCTACAGAACCTCAGGGACTGTGCAGAGGGATTTAAATGTTGCCCAAAGCCAAATGGAGAGTCCGCTGAAGGGTGTTAAGCAAGGGAGTGACAAGGTCAGATTTAGGACCTACCAAACACTACAAGCCTCTGCTGCTTCTGGACCCCGATCCCATCCCTCTCCAGCTCCCTAACAGTCAGAAACAGAGGCGAGCAACATCAGGCCAGGGGCTGGGCCCTGCCCTGCACAATCCTGTCTCAAGAGAGCCCTCCCAACGGTGACCTCCCATGTTCCCATCAGATCTGCAGAAGCTCCTGGAGATGGTTTGGGAAGAAGCCCGGAGGACAATTATGATGGATAACGAGATGCAAAAAAAGGCGCCCAGGTATGTTCTCTTGACTTCTAGGGCGAGTAAAGGATAGCAGAATAACAGCGGTGACAACAATAGCAGTTCCCAGTCATGGAGCCTTTTCTCTGAAACAAGCACCGAGGGGTGTGTACTTCCACGAGTATCAGCTCCCCGGGTTCTTACAACCACCCTGCAAGGTAGGTATTATTATCTCTTTATTTCACAAGTCAGGAAATGAGGCTGTAAAAGAGAAGGGAAGGAACTTGTTCAAGGTCACCCAGCTCATGGTATAACCGCGACTTGAACCCGAACCTTTCTAATTCCGAAAAACCATTCTCTACCACTCTGCTACACTGCAACCCAGGGATCCTTGGGTTATTCATTCATTCTGTTAGTGAATATTTATAAATATGTATGGGCTATATACTAATTATAGAGGGAAGGGTTCTGGAAGGAAAACTCAGACCTGTGAGAGTAAATAATAGGGGTATCCAGTCTCATCTGGGATGGGGATCAGGATCTGAGAACTTTCCTCCAAGAAAGAAACTTTAAGCTGAGATTTTGAAGCATGAAAGTTAGCCAGTCACAGTTGGGGGTAGGACAGGCAGGGGGCAGAGGAGAACATTATAGGCAGCACATGTGCAAATATGGTCAAAAGGGACCATGGCACCTTCAAGGAACTAAAATGCAGCCAAAAATGGATGGGAAGAGGTGCAAGTCTGTCTGGGGACCTTGGAGGCCTCCCCGAGGATTCTGATGTCGATCCTAGAAGAAACAAAAATCCTTTGAAGTTTCAAGCCAGAGACCAATGTGATTGGCTCAGGGGGGTCACACTTGAACCTGAAGTGTCTTCTTTCTGGTGGGAAGCCTTGTCCACAGACTGTCTGACCTCTAAAAGCCTGGGAGAGCACACTGGCTAGAGCTGGAGTTCCCTTCCCAAGTTTTGGTCCCTCTGAGTAAGCAAATTACTGCCTGAAAATAAATGAGGCACTAGAAGTGGTTCATCATTGCCTTCAGACCACTGAGATGCCGGCTATGACTTATCGGTTATTGTTATTACCATAATTACAGCTCACCAAGCACTTTTACATGCATCACACCCCGCCTCCGCTTGTAATGATGAATTTGTCTGCTCCTGCCTCAACTCGCATCAGGGCTCCGGAGGGTGGCACTTGCAGGCACTCAAAGACAATGCTGGCCCTTAAGGCCCTGGTCGCTGTGCCTGATTTATCAGCATTAGAAACAGGCAATAATGATGAAACATCGGCTCCATGAGGCTCCTTCCTTTGTAAGAAATCATAGTGTGAACACTGGCTTTGTTTTTTTTGTTGTTGTTGTTGTTATTATTTATGCCTACAGCACTTGGTCTTCCTAGGTGGTCTCCCATCCAAGTACTAACCAGGCCCGACCCTGCTTAGCTACTGAGATCAGACATCAGGCTTGTTCAGGGTGGTATGGCCGTAGACCATGGACCATGGCTCCACTGGGGCGCAAACCCAGGACATTCTTCATGTAAAGCAGACATGCTAACCGCTACACTATAGAACCATGTCTGAACACTGGCTTTGGAGTCAGACTTCTAGGGGTTCAAAATCTAGTGCCCTTGAATTAGTCACTCAGCCTTTCTCTAAACCTCGGTTCTCTCATCTATGAAATGAGATTGTACAGGATCAAAGCATTGGCCTTGGAAACAAACAGACGAGGGTCAATCTCCACTCTCATCATTTCATTGCTATGTGATGTCGAGTAAGTTGCTTTACCTCTCTGAGCCCAATTGACACTCCGTAAAGTGAGGCTCATTAACAATCTATCTCAAAGGGATGTAGTGGGAATTAAATGATATTACCCCAGTAAATTATCATCACTGTTATGGAAATAATGTCTACTCGAATGAGTCATTTTAAGCATTCAGTGAGATAAACGCATTTAACATATTAGACTGTGCCCGGCATACCGTAAGCTCTCAGTAAATGGCAGTGTTGGGGATGGTTATTAGTTTTATTTCACACACAGTGTCCCACGAAATCCTCGCAGCACCTCGATGAGGCAGGTTCATCACCCGTTACCCATCGCCATCGCCCCACCTCACAGACAGAGATGAATGGCAACGAGTGACCTGCATGAGGTCGTCAAAGATAAAAACCGCACGGGAACCTAGTTCTCACAAAACTCTGCAGTCGCAGCTAATGATAAAATAACCATGGTTACAGAGCCAGAACCTGTTAAAATTTCCCATCCTCATCATTTCCTCTGGGAGAAAAATCTCCCTAATCTCTCGCTAAGGCAGCAGATATCAAAGGCTCCTCCGTGCGGCCGCAGAGGGACAGTTAGGATGAGCTTCGGGTTTCCTTTCGCCCTCCTCGCTTTACGATCCTGATTCCCCTTTTTTCACTGGGGACAACACATCTGCTCCCATCAAGGCTTACATAGAATTCTGGGGTTTTTAAGAACCCCTAAAAGCCAATCTACCCAACCCCCCAGCCTCAAGGCCAAACCTCTATTATCTATCATAGCCCGTTTGGGCTGCCCTGACAGAATGCCATAAACGGAATAGTTTATAAACAGACATTTACGTCTCACAGTTCTGGAGGCCGGAAGCCCAAGATCAAGATGCAGTGTCCGGTGAGGGTCCGCTCCCTCACAGACAGCTGTCTCCTCACTGTCACCTCACGTGGTGGAAAAGACGAGCTAGCTCTCTGGGGTCTATCATAAAAGGGCACTAATCCCATTCATGAGAGCTCCACCCTCATAATCTAATCACCTCCCAAAGGCCTCACCTCTTAACCATCACCTTGCGGGGTTAGGACTTCACCACCAGAATTTGGGGAGACACAAAACATTCAGACCATAACATCGTCTAGGAAGACAGCCTTTTCTTAAATTCCTGCATCAGTGTTTTCCAAACATCCCTGAAGATCAGACTCAGCTGGGGTGCTCATGAAAAAAATACAAATTCCTAGTCTTCATCCCAGACCCGCTGAACCAGAATCTCGAGAGAAAACTGTATTTTTAATAGGCATTATTTCACGATATGCTGAGAAATTCTAAGGTTTCAAAAATACACTCTCTGCACACACGCATCAGAAGTGTGTATGTGTGTGTGTGTGGTTTTAAATGCAGCTTCTGGGGTAGGACTCTATCCCAGGCCTAATGTATCCAACTCTGCAGGAGTATGGTCCAGGAATCTATTTTCTTGGCAATCTCTCCAGGTGATTCCTATATCCGGTAGCATCTAAGGAGCCCTGCTCTAGAAAGAGAATGCTTCATCCTCCTGCAGATAACTGCCTCAGGAGCACTGTAGGTTTGCTGCCTTATTAACAGACTCACCTTGCTTTGCAGTTTCTTGTCAATGATCAAACAAATCAAGAGTGATTCTGCCTATAAAGACATGCAAACCACCCACAAATCAAGGTAGGAAGGCCTGGGGCCTGCAGCAGGTGGGTTGGGAGGCAGCCCACGGTTACAGGGGCCATTGCAGAGATGCTCCTCACCAAACTGTGGAAAGTGGGGCAGGGAGGGGCAACTTTTCCTTGTTCACTGGAATTAAGCCCCTAAACTCTCAGGGTTGGGAGGGGAGTATGCAGGCATTCCTCTCCAACAACTGAATACCACACGGTCAAAATCCTCCAGTAGTGGAGGGATAAAGTGGGCAGGGCACTGTATAAGACCAGTCTTTCCCTTTTTACTTGGATGACTTATAATGGGGGAGGGGAGATCTGCCCCCCCATTTCATTTATTCATCTCGAGAATGTTCGTCTGTGTGCCAGGAACTGTGCTAGGTTTGGGAGGATTCGGTAGCAAATAAGACAAACACAGTCTGCCCTTATGGATCTCACTGCCTGGACTGGGGTGATAACTTTTACATGACATCAACCCTTTGACAGTCTGAGGAAGCCTATGGATCCTTTCAGAAAAATGCTTTTAAATGCATACTATAAATTACATAGGTTTACAAAGAAATCTATAGCAATATAGACGACGTTATTAAAACCAAATCTGGGGTGTAGTAATCTATGAGCTCCTTCCACAATGCACTCTACAGCAAGACTCAGAGGCAGCTCCAGCAACTACCGTAATTTTGGATTAGTGTCGAGTGTAAATGATTTCTCAAAATATCTCCCACAATTGTACTGTGATGTGCAAATACCTGTGATTTCCATTTCTGCTCAAGCCTAGTTAAAATAAAGATGTGACCTTTTTCCATCTGCATTCTCCCCGAATCCTGCCCACGGTTGAGAACTGCCGGTCTAACGAGAGAATCGTGCGTTTATCGAATAAATCCACAGACTTAGCTGTATAATCATGACTACAGAAAGCGTTCTGCAGGAGAAGTAGGGAGGATTAGGTGAACGTTGAGCACCAGGAACCAGACCAAGACTGAGTTTGACATTTAAGCTGAGGCTTGAAGGAAAAGGAAGAAAAATCTAGCCCACAACTGGGAAAGGTGGAAATAGTGTTCCAAGCTGAGGGAATGTCATGTGCAAAGGGCCCGAGACAGCAAGCAACTCAGAGGCACGGAGCAAAGACCAGTATGGCTGAAACTCAATGAGAGCCAAGGAAAGGGGAGGTTGAGACAAGCAAAAGAGTCTTTTGCTGTTTATTTCTGTTTGTTTGCTTGTTTATCATAGCTAAAAACACAACTTCCCTCACTTCTCACCTCCTCCCTAAGTCACAGTGTCAGCCGTCAGCAGGAGAAAGTCAAAGCCAACACGCTCCCCCAAAGAATTCATCTGTAGAGGTTGGGGTAGCTGGTTGGAATCCAACACAAAGCCTTCTGGGTATTATTACGGGGGCTCTGCATCCCAGCTAGCATTTGATAAGCATTTGATCCATCACCTGCCAGGTCTAAGACCTCTAGGTGCAGTCCCATGAGCCTCTGTGAAAAGCAGCAAAGGCCGGGACCTTTCCTGTGGAGAGAGGTCTGGGAAAGCACCAGGCCTGCTTCCTTAAGAAGTTCCAGATGTCACAAGGCCAAGAGGGAAGGGCTAGCTACACATCATAGGGGCAAGAAAATCAGTCTTACACAGATACCACACAGATAAAGCAGTTGAGTCCATTTTTGGGGTGTTTGGAAGAAACGAAGGAAGGCAGGGTGGGAGAGAAGGTGCTGAAGGCCCAGGTCACAAAAGGGGGACCTGGAAGAAGGTGTGGAGAGGGATAAGCATGAGCAAGGGAGCTTCACAGCCCCCACCAGGAACCCTGACCAGACAAAGCCACAGGAGGAAGCAGCCACTCAAAGGATTCAATCAGCCCCCATGTAGAAAGGGTCAAATGGCATGAGAAGTTGATTGGTCACAGATGAAAAAGCTGACAATCCAGAGCAGTGTTACTTGCCCACAGATGGGGAGGTGGTGTTGCCAGGGCTGAGCTTTGAATCCAGCTCTCCCTCCAAAGTCAAGTGAAATGGGTGTTCTACTCAAGGGTCCAATTTAGAGAAAAGAATCCTTGAAGGAAGAGGCAGTCTGGGGTCAGAAACACCCAAGAGAGCATGCTTAGGAGGACTCAACCATCTCTTCACCAAATCTGCTCTCAGCCCCAGGTTAAGTGCTGATGGGTATACAGAGGAGGATGGGAGCGTCCACAATGAACTTGTCTTCCAGGTAGAGAGACCGATTTTATACAAACGAAACTGGGATCCAGAAAATGTGTCATTCTGCCAACTCTCAGAGGCAGGTCAACATTGGACTAAGAGTTTCGGAACAGGGAGAACTTGCTATAGACCATGAAATATTGTAGGATTTGAGCGGGTGGAGAAGAAACAGGGAGGACTCTCCAGGCAAGGGGGTACGGTAGGAGCAAAGGCCAAAAGGTGGGCGACGAAAACACACACTGTATTCTACGACTGCTGCCTTGGTTAGAACCACCTCCCTTACCTGAATCCTAGAGGCTAGCTAGCAGGGGTCATTGGGACCTTGGAGGTGCCCTTTTTGTGAAAAGCAGGCTCCAAGCAACTCGAAACCATCCCTTTGTGTTTTAGTGACAGATCCAGCAGTACAAGTGGAGAAAGCCACAGCCAACCAATCCAGAAGAAGTTTAAAAGGTAAGCCAGATGGGCGACGGAAGGAGATGGGCAAGAGGAGCTGTGGTGACCGCACCCTCTATCTTCCCAGGGGTGTAGAAATAACACAAGGCAGACCAGACTCCCCGAAGCCATAGACACTGCTGAAGGGCGAGGAACTCCCTGGGCAAGGGGCTCGTGGTCAAGATGCAAGAAACAACTCTGACAATGGCAACTAATTTCTCCTCCGTGCCAGCCCCTGAGCAAAGCATTCTTTATTCATTATCTTGTTCCTCGAAAGCAATCCTGTGAGGTGGCGACATTATCCCATTCTACAGAGAAGCCAATGAAATGTCTTGCCCGACCCACAGAGCTCAGAAGGGTGGCACTGGAGTTTGAACCTGAATCTCCCAGCTCCAAATTCCACCTTCATCTGAGGGTCCTTAACATTTACTGGGCTCAAGTGACCAGACAGCTGTCTGTGGGCTCATTTAATAAGGCCTGCACCACCAGCCTGATGCTATTGAGAAGACCTGTCCTTCCCACATGCAAGGGAATGCTGGGGGAGGCTCCAGGTTGAGCAGAGAGCCCAAGTGGATATAGGGAATCCCTACTGAAGGGGCCTACCTTGGGGCCCAGAGGTGCCAGTCTCATGGGTTTGTCCTTTGGGCCCGATCCCCCCAAGCCCTTCTTATCTGTGTCTACAGCCGCACCAACCGTGACATCATCCACTCCAAGAGTGGGGTGTGTAACGCCATGAGGGCCAAGTTTTACAGTGTGGCCCAGGAGGCCGGCTTCTGTCTGCAGGACAAGATGGAAATCCTCATGAAGTAAGAACACATGCAGATCCATTCGCTCTAAGGACATTTACCTGGCACCTACTATATGCCCGCCCGATGCCAAGAGCTAGGGAACAAAGGCGTGTTTCTTGGGCTTGAAAAGTCACCAGAGAGAAGAAGGGAGAGGGGAGGTTGATAGGGGTAAAGGGGATCAAATATCTGGTGGCAGAAGGAAATTTAACTTTGGGTGGTAAACACACAATGCGCTGTATGTATGTATGTATGTTTGTATGTATGTATGTTTGTATGTCTATGACTTGAAACCTATTTGATTTTATTAGGCAATGTCACCCCAATAAGTTTAAGGAAAAAACTATTCATAAGTTAATGAAGAACAATACTATAAATAAATATTACCAAATTTCTTTAGCCAGAAAAAAAAAAAAAAAAAGCTCATAGTCTCTCCTGGAAAATAAGGGCAGAAACAAAATAATTGAATTAATTAGTATATAGGTCCAAATTACGATCATTGCTATACCGGAAGAGAAAAGGGGTGCTATGAGAGAGAGAGAAACCAAAAGGACCTGATTTTAGGCTGGGTAATCTGAGAAGACCTCGCTAAGGAGGCGACTTTAAGGCTGAACCCTGAAGGATAAAGAGGTATTGGTGGCAAGATGAGATGGTGGTAGGACATTCCAGCCAGCAGGAAATGTGCACACAAAGTCCTAAGGCTGAAAGGGACATGGAAAATTTGAAGAGCACTGAGAAGTGGTCGGTGAGAGCTACATCATGCACAGCCATGCACATCATAATTAAGACTTGGAACTTGATTTTTTAAGAGCACCAGGAGGCCACCAGAATCTTTTCTTTTTCTGTTCTGACAACCCAATAACTTCCCCCCTTCCCAGCCTACCCTTTGAATGTAGCGACCATTCACCCCAATGAACTCATCCATTCAATGAAGGTTGCCCTTTCGGCATGGATGGGCTACCGGCTCTGGGCCATGGGTTCAGGGATGATTTGCCCCCACTTTCTGGGAGCTTCCAGTCCAATGAGGGAAACAGACAAGGAAATAGGCGATTACCACCCAAGGCAATGAGGGCCACTAGGGGAGCAAGCAGGGGGCTAAGGGAACCCAGGAGAAGGATGTGCTGCCTAGCCTGGGGCAGCAATCAGAAAGGTCTTCCTGGAGGAAAGGACATTTTCAGTTTAACAAAAATAGTTGCTATTTCCAGGACACTTACTATGTCTCCTGTCATGGGTGTAAGAGCTTCATGTTTATCATTTAGTCCTCACAACAATTCTGTAGGGTAGTTGCTGTTATTAGACTCGTTTTATAGATGAGAAAAGTGGGCTCAGAAATGTCTCTTATTGAAGGTCACCGAGTTGTTAAGGAGTAAAGGTGGAGTTTAAACCCAGAGAGTCACACAGGAAAAGTAGGAGGGAGGAGAGTTCCAGAGAAAAGCAACAGCGAAGTCCCAGAGGCCATAAGGGTGGGCCAGGATCTGCCAGTAACCAGGTGTGGCTGGGGCTTTGGTTGCTTGCAAGGTAATCAGGAATAGACAGAGGCCAGATCATAAAAGGCCTTACTAGCCTGGCTGTGGAGGTTGAATTTTATCTCAGAGACTTTGATCATGAGCCAAAGCATATATTGCTGAGAAAGAAGGGATGGGAGGGATGAAGAAGAAAGTGGAAAATATTGTAGGGGCTGAATAGTCCAGTGCCTTGGAGGGCAAGTTACTCCCAGGACTTTATTCTCAGTAAAATGGGAAGCCACTGAAATTCATATATAGGTGAGTGACATGGTTATATTCATAATATAAAGTCTCCTTGGAAAGACAGGACACATGCACAAAATGATAAGGGAGAGGGGAAGAGAGGAAACAATGAGTTAAACACCTACTATGTGTCTGACACTAAGCTCAGCACATTATACATATTATATTATTTGATTCTCACCTCCGAAAGCTAGGAATCATCAGTATCCTCCATTTAACAGATGAGAAAGCGAATACAATCAAAACTAGAGAGAGACTCAGGGCTAATTTTATTTGAAAAATTAAAAAGTGACTGGATTAAGCAAGAAAAGAACATTTCAGCACCTTGGAGAGAGCTGTATCATCTTGCCGCCGAGCCAGATTGTAAATTAAGGAGCAGCAGGGAAGGTTAAGAAGGATCTCACAAAGCCACAGGTGTTTAAGTCAGATCTCAAAGGCCAGCTAGGATGGTTATGGGAGAAACAGATCTGACCCTTCTTCCTCTTTCTCATACAACCTGTGACGCAGGCGCCAAGAAGAGAGAGGTCTCCAGAAGTTCCATTCTTTTGTCCTCGTCTCAAATTTCCAAAAGGATATAGCAAAAATGAGACGCCAAATCTCCACCGTAAAAGGAGATGCAGAAGAAATTGCAGACCACTGGTAACGCTCCTGAGAACCAGATAAGATGGTCCTTGACGGAGAGGGAGGGGGTTACGCAATCACATTTGATCCCATTATCCTTCAAGATAGAGAAAGGCATTGCTCCAAAACTGTCCTGGACCACCAATAGGGCCCCCCAAACAGGCTACGTCCATAGCGCAATCAGGCAAGAACCCCCTCAGTTCCCGAAGCACAGATAATCCAACCAGCTCTGTTCTCCATATTTATCTTGTGTTCAATTCAGCCTTGCAAATAAGGACTAAGTCCCCGGCCCCTATGGGAGCAGCAAATGAGGCAAACCATCCTGAAGACTTCTAGATTCTGAGGTCTCTGGGGCGATCACTCTATTTCCCCCAAATAATTTAAGCCTTTAAGGATATAAAACTGGGCAGGCATATCCTAGGAACACTGTGCCCACAGCACAGCGGCGATAATAAATACAACAAAGATCAACACGAACTGAGTGATTCTTGGATGGCAGACACCACCCTAAGCAATTTTCATACATTATCTACTTTATTCCCCACAAAAATCCTGAAGGGTACATATTAACCCCCACTCTACAAACAAGGAAACTTCAGGATTTAAAGCTGTGCCTAACCCCAGTCTCCGTGTGGTCATCCACAACACAGAACCAGAGTCTAAAGAACTGTGATTTCATGAACCTCATCCTGGCAGGGTGAGTCAATCGAGATCTAAGAGTAAGATGAGAAAGTCTACAATTGTACCCAGAATCCCTTCCATGATTTTAATAATGTGGAACGGGAGCTTATATATAAAGAGACATAAATACATACATAAATATATATATATATATCATAAAACATAAAACATAAAGCAGCATAAGGAGCCCAAAATGTATGGTAGATGATCAATACCTTCTTTAAATTTTTCTACTGTGTGTGTACATAGGGAAAAACTTTTTTTTTTTTTAACAAAAGAGCTATCATTCCCCCTTGCCTTTTTAAAAAGAGATACCTTAAACTCTGATCACACCTGCACCACCTCCAGGTTAGACTCTACCTAGTTCCCACCATCTTGAGAAACTACCCTCACACTCTGTCACAGCATTCAGGAGGGTTCTCAAAATCCACTGGAACACACCAAGCCGTGGCCCAAGCTTACTCACGATCAGAGATCTGGGAAATACACACATACTTCCTCCCTCCACCCTCTATCTCGCATGTGAGAGCCTCCTGCATTCTGGAAGGTACCTCACAGTTGTATCCATGTGATGTCCTCCCTGGCCCGATGAACGCTCATAAGTGAAGTTTCAAAATCTCTGTCCCTTTTCACATCGTCTGCTTGATAGAAAAATCATACATGCATCTCTTTAAAGCATGTCCCTACTTTTTTTTTTAAATGAGAATGCAAATCATGCTCCAGCTTTCATCACTCTTAAAAATTAACAATTTGCCCGATTTGGGGGCCTTTTACATTTAGGATGGAGGAGAGGCCCCCAGATAAAGGCCGACGCTGCCCTGGAGACACCACATGATTAGTAGAAAGAGAGTGGATAGGACGACCTGACTTGACGTGCCCGGACCTAATTTCCAGCAGCTCTCTAATTGGCCCTCTCTTCTTGAAATCGAAGGTACTTTGATCTGCTGTCCAAACTCCCTGAAGATCTGAAGAATTTCCGTCCCGCCAAAAAGATCCTGGCAAAACTGCAGAAGTTTGGGGAAAACCTGGACTTGAGGATCAGGCCCCACGTCCTCCTCAAGGTGCTACAGGATCTGAGAATCTGGGAACTGTGCTCTCCAGACATTGCCGTGGCAATCGAGGTAACCACCACAGCCTTCCCCCCTCGCAATGCCTTGGGTGCCCTCACCCGATCACCCCTCGACATCCAGGCACTGCTTAAGTGCTGAGGACACAATGAAAAACACATAGAGATCTCTGCCTTCGCGGAGCTTATCATCTGATAGAAGAGGGGTTGTCACATGACCTTGGTCGTTCAACTCCAGGGGACATCATATTCTTTGTTAAATGGTGCCCCCTGGAAACTTGGAGGCTCTGGAGGGACATAAATAAATGGACAAGTGGATAAAGTAACTGGCAAGCGTAATAGGGAGCCCTCTAAATCTGGCTACTAAAATTGTGGCCCATGGACCAGCGGCACAGACCTCACCTGGGTGCTTGTTAGAAATGCAGAATCTCTCGGGCTCTAGGGCTGTAAACCTTATCTACCTACTCAGAATCTGCATTTGAATAAGATCCCAGGTGATCTGTATGCACAGCGAAGTTTGAAGAGCGCTTGTTTAAGGTAAAGGTAGAGGGTACCTTTCCTAATTAGGGTGACTGGGGAATGTGACTTTTAAGCTGAGACATGAATGATGAAAAGACAGCACCATGAAGAGAAGGAGAAAGGCTAGGTCAAGAAGAGGGGACAGCACATGCAAAGGCCCCAGAGCTGAAGAGAACTTGACTTGTTGGAGGAACTCATTGGTAGTCAATGGGTTTGGAAGAAAGCCAGCAAGGAAGTGCATGGTTCCAAGGGGATTAAAGAGGTCAGCCTGTGCAGACCTTTGAAGGTCAAGTTAAGGATTCAGATCTTTACACCAGGGTGCTGAGGTGTCGCTGTGTGGTTTTCCATGGTAGTTTACCATCACCGGCCCACTCTGGAAGTTCCTAGTGCATCAAAAGGTTATCAGCAGATGGGGAAGGGAGAAAATCTCCACACGAAGGTGTTAACAGATGTTAGTGGAGTCACTGCCTTAATTTTATCAGATGGCATATGTACATTCTAATAGGGCTTTCAATGCTCAAGATAAAGAAATGACTCAAATGGTGAAATCCTCATGCCTCTTGGCGCTTTCATGCCGTGTTGGCTCTTCCACAGGCTGACCTAGGTGTGTGTATGTGCGTGCAAGGTCAGAAGTGGGGGAAGGGGGATGACGCTGAAGACCAATTCATACATCCAGACTCCATTCCCTGCATCCTATAAGGATCTTTCCGGAAAGACTCTAGCTGATAGTCCAAAACTAACTGTCTAACCTCCACTTGTCAGTTATGGGGTCCACCTTCCACATGCCAGTTATGGGAGGTATGGAAGTGGCAATCTCTAGTGGGTAAGAGGAGGAGGAAATGCAGGCTCCGCACCCCCCGCCCCACTTTCTGAGGTGAGTTCACAGCCCTAGCCAGTTAAACTTAGCATATTCCTCTCCCAGTGAGAACATCACAGAACGTCTGATCCCTGGATGTGGAGTGTCTTAATCTAGAATCCATATGAAACTACATTCTGTGTCTTACCTTTTCCTGGAAGCAAACCCATAGCTGTCATCAATTCTCAAAGGGATCTATGAACCAAAAGAAGTTTAAGGACAAAAGACTTTTTCAAAAGATATTAAGGAATAGAAAAAAGAGAAAAAGCAGACAGCTAGGTTTTCCTGCTCTCCTCAAATTTCTTTGGATCGATATTAACAAGAAGGGACTTAAAATTAGCCGGTTGAACCAGGAAACTAGAAAGAGATCTTTTTCTTAAGAAAACCACCCCCAGCGTGATGCTCCGGGCATTATGAGTGCTCCATCCTGGAGCCACCAGCCTTAGTCACAAATCTTCTAGGACCTGAGGGCTTGAGGGGCAAAAAGACCAGATTTCCCACCAAATCTGAGGCTGCCACTATATTTGCCCCCACAGTTTGTGCGAGAACACATTGTCCATATGCCTCAAGAGGATTATATCAGCTGGCTGCAGAACCGGATCAGCATCCCCATCCGGCCCTACAGTGCTCAGACATAGTCTGGGTAGACCAGCTGTCCCAGTGGAGGAAGACTAGCCTATACTATGTTCCTGCTTCCCACTTATGTTCCTGCTTCCTGCCTAACCTCGTACATACTCACTATGATGTAGTGAGTGTCATCTGGAGACTGACTTCCGGAAACATTCTAGAGGTTGATACTCCCAAGTGGAAATGCCCCTCAACCTCACACCTCCATTGCAACCTTCCAGTCTCTGTTCCTCACTGGTCCAGACTGACTCTACCTACTCCCTCTCCATATTCCTTCACCCTATTCCTCTGCCTCAAATTCTAGATAATAAAATTGAGCTGAATGTTTGCTGTCCAGCTGGGAAAGAGTTGAAGCTGTGGAATTTGGGTATGGTATTCAGATTCTAATAATGACAGTTACCATTTATTGAGTTTTTGTTACGCAAAAGGCCCAATGCTGGGTGACATTACCAGATAATATCATTTAAATCTCACAATAACTTGGCTAAATAGGTACTAATGTCACCCACATTTCACACTATTGGAGTTAGAATATATTTGTTAATACAGATAAAGCCATGGATGGATCGTTGGTTGGGTAGATGGATGGATGGTGGGTGGCAAGGATTGATGGACGGATGGATGACGGATGGATGGATGGATGATGATGGATGGATGGATGGAGCAGCTCCCAACAAGGCAAATAGTGTGCAAGAAAATCTTAAGAGTCTGCATATATTTTCTGGTGGTCTTGGCTGCACAAAAAAGCTTAACTTCCTGTCATCTCATGATGTGGATGGGCTCACCGTTGTTTACTCTCTTTTCTCATCTTGGTCTTATGCTTACCTACCCTCTCACTAAGTGGTACGAGCTGCAGTCATTTTAACTCTCACACTGGTGGCTGAGTTGAATTAATTAAACAACCGGAGCTGGTTTGCTGTTATGCCCAGATTATCAGAACACTCATATAAGCTGGGACTCAACATCTCTCCATAACAACCCAGAAGGGAGGCAGGTTGAGTTGAATTTGAACTATTCTTCAGTCTAAGCAACGTCTAACTCATCCATTCACCTATTCAGTTATTTACTCATTCATTCGATGAATATTTACTGAAAGCCCCATGTGCATCAGCCAAGTTCTAGGTTCCGAGAACATAGCAATAACAAAAGCAGCAAGACCCTTGCACTCCTGGAGTTTTTGTCGAGACAGACACATCACCCACGGGTGATGGGGAGGGCAGAGGGACTGCATAATATCACATGTCTCTCTACTTTAATATCCTTGGTTTAGCATGATGCCTTGACAAGCCATTGGGGTATAAAGAGGAGATGTCATTTGTAAAGAGTCTGCCAAAGTTAAGAAACTGTAAACTTTTGTATATTAAACAGGAATTGGGGTGCAAGAGAGCAAAGGAAAATAGGAGGGCCATAGAAAAAGAGGAAGGAGAAAAAGGGGGCTGAGAAACATGAGAGCCAGAAGAACCCCAGGGGGCAGGGGGCTGGGACCAAGCAGGAAAAGTTCCCGGGTGGGGCTGGCTGATGATCTCAAGAACTAAGCAAAGCAAGCCAGCCAGCCCCATGCCGTCACCTTGAATCTTCAGGACTTTCACACACACCCAAATGTCCCCAGAGTGATGTTCTGAAGAAACAGGAGAAGACTGTGTTCTCATCTGGTCTGCTTGGGGCAAAAAAAAAAAAAAAAAAAAAAGAGCTTTCAGGACTCAACTGAATAAAATAAAGAGTTCAGTAGGAGCAGGAAGTCAGAGGTAGACTACTATTTATTACACGCAGCCTGTAAGTGGCACAGCCGAGCCTAGAACGCGTCTGTCCGTCTTTGGGCAGGCGAAATGTTGAAATCACAAGACTTACTCCACCCGCCCACTTGCCACTTTCCAAGCCTATTTCTCAAAGCTGTAACACCATCTAGTGGCTCTTGTTAGTATTACGCTCCCATCACGCTTGCCAGCAAAAAAAAAATAACCTGCCAAAAAGCAAGGCCAAAGCATTACCAGCGGCAACAAGACCTACTCTGCTTAGGCAAGGAGTATTTATTCAAACAAAAGAAGATCTCTTTTTACTAAAATATATTAAGGACTAAAGGGAGGCACTACATCACCTCCCAGCTCCCGGGCTCAAAGAAGAGCCACCGAAAGAAGTACTAATGTGGAGGCTTTTGTCTTGGGATTCAAATTGGTCATCTTTTGGTGCAGACCAAAACAAGATCTTCAGTAACAATATATTTTAAAAGCCGCTTACATCTTCCAAGTGGCAAAACTAACTATGCCAAAACCTTTCCAAAGATGTGAAAAGAATCAGAGATGGGAGGACATGACCCAGTTAAAGGTGCTTCTTGAGGCACCTTTGTTTCCAAAGTCCCAAGAACGTAGGAACAGACATGAAAAAAGAAAAGCTGGGGATTGGGGCAAACATCCAACCTTGCATAATTTGAAGAAGGTGTTCGTGGGAACAGATGCGTTAAGGTGGAGACGGACTCGGACCGACTGGAAAACTGCGTCCTGCAGGGGGCGACTGAGAGAAGGGGGCGCAGGGTGCAGTCTGGTGGGTGGAAAGTGGGCGGGCAGCCCATGGGACCTTGTCGTCTACTTGAGCTCGCGTATTCATTGAGTACCTACCCTATTCCAGGCCACACAAGAGATGCCGAAAAGAGAGACGCCAAGGCCCCATGTTCTAGGAGGGTTAGTTAGACATTGGTTAAGAGAGAAGGTTCTGGTGTCAGACTGAGAGAATTCAGATCCCAGTTGTGCTCTCACTCGGTGCATGACCTCGGCAGGTATCTTTACTTCCACATACCTCGCCTGTATAATGGACATACGACTAAGGAATCAACGAGACAGCATGTGGGAAGCATCCAACTCACAGGACTCCATTAAATGGTAGCTATGACAACAATGGAAGTGATGGAGAAAGTGGTGCGGATGGAGCACAGAGAAAGCCACCTCCCCAGTCTGGCAACTCAAGGAAGGTAAATCGGACCCGGTCTTTAGACCCAGGCAGTGAAATCTGACTCTGGCTAATTTAACCCTGCGTCTTTACACTGCTACCTCCAGGAACATCAAGATCTGACTGCCAAAGCCTACAACTCAGGATCGCATCCAGCCTGCAAGAAAGACTAAGAAAGCAAGCTCTGACTTTTTCAACTTTTATAATAGGAGGAAGATTCATCAAGTGCAAGATTCTCAAAAAAAAAGGAAAGGACAGGAATTCAGATGTAGCCACAAGAAAATACGCAGAAGTGTCCTCCAGAGGAAGCTTCCTGGGATAAATACCTTCTTAGTTGAGCCAAAACCAGTCCACATCCCATATTTAGCCACTGAAGAAACAGACACAGAGAGGTAGGCTTTTCCAAGGCCACAAGCTTTAGAAGGAGGGGAGGAGAGCAGGGCTGGGAACGGGGAGCAGTAGGGTTCAGGAAGAGACCCGGAGGAGACCTCTGATGGGGCTGTGGGAGACAGATGCTGAAAGGCTCAGCCAGAAGCTGACGTCCAGCCTAGAAGTGGGGGCAGTGGGGGGAGAACAGTGGGCAGTGTTAATCTCCAGGCCTGTGAAGAAGCTGGGATCCAGCACAGGAGAGTATTGCATAATAAGGAAATTCTCTGGGGTTTATCCCCAGTTCTTGGGATGGAACCTCTAAACCCTTGAAAGTTCCCAAATGATAGGAGTATCTTTGTTATTCATGGGTGGGGGGCTGGGGTTCAGACCACACATGAGTTTATGCTAATGAGGTGACCAACCATATGATTAGAGGTCAGAGCTTTGAGTCATGTGATGTCAGTGTGTCCTTCTGAAGGTCAAGGAGAGAAGGGAGTTCAAGTTCAGACACAGGGTCAATGTGCCTGCATAATAAAACCTGAATAAACACTCTGAATGCCAGGAGCTCCAGTGAGCTTCCCTGGTTGGTAATCACACCTTCATGTGCCAGAGGGCGACACATCTTGAAGACATGGAAGCTTTACATTTGGAACCCTCCCAGATCTCATCCTATGTAACTCTTAATTTGAATGGTCTTTATTTGCACCCCTTATAATAAAACTGTAGTAATGGATGTCACACTCTACTGAGTTCTGTGAGTTGCTCTATTAAATTATTAGACCTGATGGACAACTGGGAACCCCCAAATTGTAGCCAATCATCAGACATGTAGGTGGCCTGGGGACTCCTGAACTGGTGGCTGATATCTTAATTGGGGGCATTCTTGCTGGAGGCTGTACCTTTGACTTAACTCTGCGTAGTTGGCATCACGATTGCATTGCAAGGAGAAAGCTGTAATCCAGCAAAGGGCTATATCGTTCCAACACTGTGGTTGAGCCTCTGTCAAGGAAAGCCCTCATTCAAAGGTAAAGAAGGCATGCCTTCTCACACCCCTCCTCTTCAGGTAACAGCCCCTTCCCCTTGACTCTCATTCATCATGGATGGGGCAGTGCTTCAACCCCAGTGCTAGATGTGGTCATGTGACCAAGACCAGGCCAATCCAAGCATTACATTGATCTGATCATAGCCAATGGTTCAGGGATGGACGCCAAGGTAATCCAATGAAAGTCAATCCCTGAACTTCTTTTGGAATTGACGAGAACGAGCTTTCGTCTAGAATTGTTGACGGTAAGGATGAAATAAGCCTGGAACTTCTGGGAACCACCACACACAGAGGCACTGCCAACAAAGAGAGGAAAGCCACACTGAAAAATGCAGTAAGAGAGATGATGCATTTTGGTTACATCATTTGGGCACCTGGATCTAACCAGACTTTTAAATTGTTTAGTTATGGAGGCCAATAAATTCTCTTTTCCGCTTAAGCCAGATTCAGTTGGGTTTCCTTCGTTTCCAACAAAAAGATTCCTAATGAATGCAACAGGAGAGAGAAAGGGAATCAATCCATGGACAAGCATAGCCAAATTCTAGACACCCCTGAGGAAGTACCATCCTCCCACAGGGCTGGTAGGACAGTAAGGAAAAAGCCTATCATCAGATGTATCATGCAGGTAAAGCTACGAGAAAATCCTGAGTTAAACCGATAACATCAATCAAGAGAAAAAGGAAAGACTTAAGAACACATGTTTTATCACTCAGCTTTGCGGCAGGTGTGAAAGTGCCCATTTGGATTTAAAAGAGCATGAAATAAATGTAAGGTGGGGATTGTTATCAGAGCCAACTCTCACGTATCTACCGCTGTGAAAGGAAGCGCTGGGTAAGTGAATGTCTTAGCTCCACGGTCTCCAAAGTGGGGAGGTAGGAGTGGGCGGTACCCAAGACGATCCATTAGGGAGCAGGAAAAAATACCAGAGTGTATATTTATAGTTATCTTCTCTTAAATTTAAGTGTAGTTGGTCGACAATGTTATATTGCTTTCGGGTGTACAAGAGAATGATTCAAGATTTAAACGCCTTACAACAGGGATCCCCGACCTCTGGGGCCATAGACTGGTCCTGGTCCATGGCCTGTTAGGAACTGGGCCACTCAGCAGGAGGTGAGCGAGCAAAGCTTCCTCTGTATTTGCAGCTGCTCCCCAGCACCAGCATCACCACCTCAGTTCCACCTCAGGTCATCGGGGTTTAGATTCTCATAGGAGCACCGGTCTCTGGTGCTAAAAAGGTTGGGGACCGCTGCCTTACAACGTGATCACCACACTAAGACTGGTAATCATTTGTCACCGTGCAACTTATCACAATATTATTGACCATATTCCCCTTCACCTATTTACAGTTATCTTAACGTAAGTATATTTTAAGCATAACTAGTAATTTAGATGTGAGTTGACCCTGGAACCTTCACTCAGTCTATACTGAGAACGGCATCATGTGCCTGGTATCAAACAGTCAAGCCAGGAAACCCAGTGGAGGTGACAGTTCTACAATACAAAGCGGTTAATAATGTCACTGTTGTCTTTTCATACCCAGCCTTACTTTCAAGAAACTACAATGCCTTCATTAATATTGACATGTATCATTGTATTACTTTTAGGTGTACAACGTAATGATTTGATGTAAGTATACACTGTAAAAAGAATTCCCATAAAAAGTCCGTCACCATACAACATTACCATTGTTTTCTTGTGATAAGAGCTTTTAAGATCTACTCTCTTAGCAATTTGAAAACATAGCAGTTGCCCCTTCACGGCTGGAGGTGCATTCCAAGACCCCCAGAGGATGCCCGAAACTGCAGATAGTACCAAACCCCACATATTCTGTTTTCTCCTCCACATACACACTTTTTCACATGCATTTGATGGCTTCTCTCTGGCACATCTGAATTGCCGGCATCACTACTCTTACACTTTGGGGCCATTATCAGTAAAATAAGCACGACAATAACATGACAGTCGATCCGACAACCTAGTCGGCTAATAAGTGACTACACAGCATGGAGACGCTGGACAAAGGGAGGAGCCATGGCCAGGTGGGACGGAGTAAAACAGCATGAGATTTCATCAGCGCTACCCAGCACAGCACACTATTCAGAATGGAACGCAATTTAAAACTTACAAATTGTTCATTTGGGGAATTTTCCATTTAATATTTTTGGAC
Source organism: Pteropus medius (assembly GCF_902729225.1). Taxonomy (NCBI): domain Eukaryota; kingdom Metazoa; phylum Chordata; class Mammalia; order Chiroptera; family Pteropodidae; genus Pteropus; species Pteropus medius. Next base: position 5,247,283 of record NW_024343733.1, read on the forward strand.
GGCGGTTGGCCACGGGTCACTGAAACTGTAGAAAATGACATCACGGATAAGGGGGGACTACTGTATATAGTACAATATCATGAACTATAGTCACCATGCTGTACATTGTATCTTATAACTGGAACTTTGTACCTTTTGGCCACTTTCATCCAATTCCCCTACCGCCCACCCCACCCTCTCTGACAAACACCAGTCTGTCCTCTGTATCTATGAGCTCTTCTTTCAATCTCCTGCCATATTAATTCTAGAACACCGAGCATGCCTAAGACATCGTCACTGCTCTCTCTGTACCCGTGATGTGCTCAGGTACTGGGAGATTTACTACCTGAACTTGCACTTCACGGCTCTAGACGACTGTTTTCGCCGTGAACCCTTCCTCTGCTTCCTCCTTGGCTGTCTGGCTTCTCTTACAACAAAACTGGGATTGCCAAGACAAACGATGGGCCACACGTGTTCAATTAGAAAGCTAGCTTTTACATAGAGTTGTTTTTTTATACCTAAGTTCCAGTTTAATGGTCACCTTTCCAAAGGGCAAAGACTACCAGGAAGTCAGATGTCTCAGAACCTGACTTAAAGAGCACGAAACAACGGTCTGTGACGTCTTTTAGTTGTCCCCACAAACTGACTCTTCTGAGCACATGCTACTCAGCTCACTTAGCCGTGATAACAAAGAAGGTTGACACGTCAGGGGATCTCAGCAGCAAATAATCTACCCCAAACAATTTTTACTTAGGGAGGCACAGAAACACCATCATCCAGTTTTGCCAAAACAGCAGCAGGATCTCATCTGTAAGCATTCCCAACTGGGGAAGGAAGGGATAAAAATCTACAAAAACCGTAAATTTGATGCTCTTTTCTCTCTATACCAGAACTCATAAGAGGATTCCATAACACGTCCAGCAAGTCTGGGGCATCTGAAATGTGGTCTCGTTTACATGCATTTTATTTACACTGTATTATTTCATAAAACGCTGATTACATAAAGCAGATTCACTTTCTTTCTCATCTCATCTTCAAGCTAGTATCAGTTTACTTTTCCAGAAAACTTACCCGTGAACAGTAGAATAGCTGAGTCGGGCCAGATGGCAACAGATTTAGTCCTTTTCTCTTCTGGTTTCCCCATCTGGAAAATAAGAGAGTCAGAGCGTGAGGCCCCCAAACAAATATTTCTGCAAATTAGGCAAGTAGTAGAAATGAATGAAGGGAATTGGTGTTACATAATGTGTCCGTCTCCTTTGACAGGCATTTAGTGAGAAAGGCGCTGGGAGTGGACAGATGGATACGCTTGGTCCCCTCTCTGGTGATGCATTTGGTCTTGTGAGGGAAGCGAGTACATGGACAGTTCCCAACAAATATGATAAAAGCTATGTTCAAAGTATCGCGTGAATCCATAGGAAGGCTGTACTAACTCTTCCTAGATAAATCTTGGAAGTGTTTAACAGGAGGAGGCATTCGAGTTGGATCTCGGAAAAGGAGTTTTCTAATAAAGAAGTGGAAAGAGAAGGGTCGACATTCCAGGTAAAGGAAACCACCTGTGCAAAGGTACAGGGACCTGGAAAACAACGATGTATCTGGAGGAAAAGAAAAATGTTATGGCTGGAGGTTCCTGGCATGAAGAGATAATGAGAAGACAGTCTAGAAAGGTGAGCTGGAACCCAAGCACAAAGGCTCTTGTGGACTAATTCTGAAAGTAACGGGCAACCAGGGACATGTTTTAAAATGTTTAGAGCTGGTGACATCTACATTTCAGAGATGTCATTCTACCTGCATGGTAGAGCCTCACTGTCCAATACAGCAGCCATTCCTCACATGTGTTGAGCACATGGAATTCTGCTGGTCCAAAGTAAGATGTGCTGTAACCATAAAATACACATGGGATTTTGAACTCATATATGAGAAAAGAAATGGGTAATATCTCATTATGTTTTAATACCGATTATATTCGGTGTATATGGAGCTAAATAAAATATCGAGATTAATTTCACCTGCTTCATTTCACCCTTTGAATGTGACTCATAGAAATTTTGAAATCACATAAGTGGCATGCATTCTAATTCTGTGGGACAGAGCTGAATTAGATGCCCTGAGACAGAAGGCAAGAAGACCAATGGGAGACTTTGAAAACGCCCAGGAGAAATCACGAGAGACAAGGCATCCTCGATCAGTAGGATGGGAACAGAGAATAGGGGGGAGAAGTTCAGGCTTCTGTCATGGGGTACGGTGTAGTATTGCAGAGTAGTGCATGGATCCTGGGATGAGACAGCCTGGTTCTAAACCTGACTCTGACATTTACCACCTGTAAATGTCATGGCCTTGGGCAAGTCACTTAATCTTTCTGTTGTACCTCAATTATTTCAACTGTACAATGTGGGTAGGTCACTGCACCTGCTTCACAGGCTTCTAGTGAGGATGAAATGAGTTCATTCATGGATTCTCACGCTGACTGCATATCTGAATACCTGAGGAATTCTTACAACTCCCAATGCACAGAGATTCTATTTCACTGGTACAGGGTGTGGCCTGAGCATCAGGACTTTTTAAAGTTGCCCTGATTCTAACAGGCAAACAAAGCTTGTGAACCATTGCATTAGTATATGTAGAGTACTTAAAACAGTGACTGGCACAGTATAAGCAGGATTTAAGCATTTGCTGTTACTATACTTTTAATGTCTTGAATAATCAATCTTTAAAATAACAATGAGAGCCTACTGTGTGCCACTAAATGCCATTACAGGAGCAAGACGTCCTCCAAATTAATTCACAGAGCTCACAGTGGGCATTTCAATGCATTCTCCCTGGAGAGTGCAGGTGTGCCAACTGGAGATCAAGGTTGGATCTGGCAGCTCATTTAGCAGTTCCAACTTTTCAAAGCCTCAGTCGGTGAAATAATACAGCCCATTTCCCAAAACACTTAACTCCAACAACAAGGTTTTAGTGTTTGGCAATATACAAGCAGAATGCAATTAAGCCTTGGAGCTGTGCACTGAGTTTCTACCGGCTGGAGCCAAATGGGAATGTAGCGAGGTGAGGCTCCATTTGGAATATGGACTAAGCCCATCTGCATCTCAGGGACCCACAGTGGGAGACAACTCAATGAGACCTAGCTGAAAAATGGTGAGGGATCTTCAGAACCCAGATTGGCATCAGAGAAGGAGGCATGGCTGGGCCTAATAAGGACTGTAAGCAGAGATGCATGAAAGTCATAAAGAACAACCTTTCTCTCTAAGAGCTGTAAGAAGAACCAAAGCCATCTCTCTTCTTTTTCAGTTGAGTGCCCACAGTCTCAGGTACTACGGACACCGACTCAAATCGTAATCATCGTTAACACTTATTGGACATTTATGATGGACCAGGCACCATCAGAAGTACTGATATGCATCATCTTTTTTTGATAGTCATAACAATTCTATTAGCATCACTTTATAATGAGAAAACTGGGGCTCAAAGAGGTGAAATGTTCTGGTTACAAATGATGAAATCCCAACTCAGGCTAACTTAGACTAGAGGGGAGTTTGCTGCCTCCAAGGATACAATAAAAGGTTGAAACAGCAAGCTAGGGGCTAGACAAGGCTGCATCCGGGTTTCTGGGGCAACTGGCACCAGGGGTTCTTTCTGCCTCCCCTCCGCTTCTCTCTGTGCTTCAGCCACGTCCTATCCTGCCGCATGTCAACTTCTGACACAGGTGGCAACGTGCCTTCTGGCCTCCTCCAGGCTCTTCTCTGTTCTAGTTTCAAAAATCCCAGGGAAAAGCTCTGATTGACCCAGTTTGGATCAGCTGTCCACCTCAAACCAATCAACAGTGACCAAGACAGCAAAATATAAGAGACACGGCAGCTCTACGCTACTTGCCTGGGTTGGAGTTGGGGGAAGGGAAAAGGAAAATCTTTTCCCAAAAGAAGGGTGATATATGTTCCCAGAAGAAAGGAAAAACAGCTTATCATAGTCCAGTTCTTCCAAGAATAAAAGCCAGCGAGGCTTTTAAGTGCGGAGGAAAGCGACTCCCTTAAGGTTGCACCACTCTGAAATTCCTCGGAGGATTTGGGAGTCAGATCACCTACGACATTTCAATTTGGTTGAATATTAATTGAACTTCTACGGTATACTGGCATTAGGTTGCAAGCTGGCACATAATGGGCTCAATAAATATCTGCTGAATGAATAATGCAAAGGTGAATAAGGTAAGTAAGGTCCTTCTGCCCAAAGAACTTACAACCCAGTAGGGGCTTAAGACAAAAACAAAAACAAACAAAATACAGCACAAAAGGAACATACAAAGTACTCCGAAAACTCAAACAGAGATCACATTGATTGACAAACAGATGGAGGGACAGTAACATAGAAGAGTCATCGAGGAAGGAGGTACCATTTGATATGCGCCTTGAAAATGGAATGGGATTTCAACAGATAGAAATGTAATAGAAGCATGCGCCAAGGGCAAACTGTGCAAGCAAAGGCATCAGGGCAGGATGCACACATCATCGTTTGATTTGTTTTTATTGTGGTAAAATATAGATAGCGTGAAACTTGCTATTTTAACCATTTGTAGATGTACAATTCATTGGCGTTATGTTCACACTGTTGCACAACAATCATTAGTATAGAAACGTTTTCATTAGAAAACAGAACAGAAACTCTACCCATTAACCAATAACTCCTCACTCCCTGGAACCTGGTAGCGTCTAATCTACATTGTCTCTATGAATTTGCCTTCTGCGTATTTCATGCAAGTGGAATCATACAATATCTGTCCTTTCGTGTCTGGCTTAGATCACTTAACGGAATGTTTTTATCGTTCATCCATGTCATAGCATGAACCAGAACTTCATTCCTCTGTATGACTAAATAATAGTCTACTATGTATATAAATATATACCACATTTTGTTTATTCATCAGGTGGCAGACACTTGATTTGTTTCCAACTTTTGGCTACTGTGAATAATGCTGCACTGAATATTGACATACCTGTATCTGTTTTCAGTTCTTTTGGGTACGTACCTAGAAGTGGAATTGCTTGGTTGTATAGTTATTCTAAGTTTAGCTTATTGAGGAACTGCCAAACTGTTTTCCACAAAGACTACACCATTTTATATTCCCACAGGTGATGTATGAGGGTCCCAATTTCTTCACATCCTTGCCAACGCTTGTTATGTTCCATTATATATTTTATTATATATAAATATATATTCTATTATATATAAATATATATATTTGGTGAAGTATATATATTCTCATCCTAGTACCTAGTAAGTGTGAAGTGGTACCTCATTGTGGTTTTGATTTGCATTTCCCTAATGACTAAGGATGCTGAGTGTCTTTCCACATACTTATTCAAGACATCCACTTTTACTGGTGTACAACCCAAGAGTGATAAAACTAAAGTTTAGGTTTAATTATGTAGGCAACAGGGAGCCAATGACAGTTTGGAAGCAGAAGAGTGACATGATCAGAAATATAAAATCTGGTCAAAAGAGTAGAAGATAAAGCTTGAGGACTGGTTAGGAGGCTCTTTCAATGGTCCAAGTGAGGGACAGTACAAGCTTGAGCCAGGGAGGTGTCAGTGATGATGCACAGAAATGGACAGACTCCAGAGGCATCATTCCTTCAACACTTGAGAAGCAACCTAAACAACCTATGTGCAGTCATAACAGATGTATAAGTGTGGTACAGCCTACATGATAAATTGTTCTGCAGATGAATAAATAATGAAACAGAAAGATGTTCGCAATACATTAAGTGAACAAAATAAGGTTACAACACAGCGTATCCATCACGATGATTCCATTTTTAGATGGATGACACATAACTAGTTCAGAAGGGAAAGAGGATAGAAAATGAAGGGGGAAAACCTTGAAAAGCACGTACACGGAAATGTGAATAATGACCATCTGCAGCTAAACTAACCTCCTACCAAGTTACTCTATGCTCTGTTTTATTTTCTTCCTTGCCCTTATTGCTTTCTGAAAATTTCTTATTCATTTGTTCCTCTGTTTAGAAATTCCAGGAAAGAGGAAGTCTGTTTCATTCTCTCTCTAGTCCCAGAATCTAGAACGTAGCCATAGCAGAAGCTCCACAGGCTTTTTTTCATGAAATCTCTCAGTGATTGGATCCAACTCTTTTCTTACCTATATTTGTTTAAATGTACACAATGAATTTATGACTTTCACCCTATGAAAAAATAGCATAGAAGAGAGACATAAACAGGCAACATTCTTATCGCTGCCAATACCATCACCACCACCTCTGCCAGGGCCACTGCTTCTTTGACCATGACTGTTGTCCCCAGAGGGACCTCGTAGCCAGCAGCTAACCAGACACCACTACTGCAACATCAAAGTGCTTTGCTCAGCCTGGGAACCCACACAATGCCTCTCTTGCCTTCCTCCAGCATCTTGGGTACTCACTTTGTCCCTCTGTGCCCACTCAGTGCAAGTGATGTTATTAACACCATCACACCCCCAGAGACTCGGGTGCCCAGAATAACCTACGACCGGTAGGGCATACACTTGGAAAAATGGTTCCAGGAAGAAGAGGACATCAATCTATACCCACACTTGTCCTATCTTCACCCCCTCACCTCCTTTGTCCCCGAGCCTGGGGACTGTAAAGATCATTATTAAATGCCAGAGCTAGCTAAAGTTGGAGCAGCAGCCCAGGCTGTGGGCATGGAAAGAGTGAAGCCAAGGAGCCCACTCAGAGATCCGTCCCACAACTTTTGAGCATCAGCACCTGCTTTCAGGTCCAGGAGTTCTGAAACAGAGACTAAGCACCCCTGGCTCGGAATCCCCATGAGCTGAGTAATAGTTATGGGTCACTAACAATAAAGTACCAAAGTTTTTCAATAATTTAATATTTGTAACTTGGTATACCATTTATTATATATGTTTTACTATATGATGTGCTATATAGAGAAAAGTATGTTTACACAGCACTACACACTACATATGTTATATAAAATTATATAAATTATATTTTACCATACACATATATGTTTATAGAGAGAGACTACATTCATTAATTCATTCATTCATCTGTGCTGTGAAACTGTACCCTGATATTTTATACCACCTTGCAGGCTTAAAATAGAAGACAAACCCCTATTTTAAAACCATCAGTATTTTTCGGTTGCTCCTCAGATAGCAGTTGAGATCATCATAGGGAAGACGTCTATCCATTTGGGGAGAATCACTTTTGGGGGCCTCCGAACTAAGCAAAGGGGAAGCAGAAGCCTCTTCTAAAAAGCTCTTCATTAAGGGCAGAGATGCCTTTCTCTGAAGATACTTCTGTGTCAGTGGGGAAGGAAGGAGTCCCCTCTCTCTGAAACAAAGTGGGAGTTGGGGGCTTCCACCCTGATTTGGGGGAGAGATGGTCAAAGGCACTACCGATCCTGGGAAACAGGCTGACCCTACGACCCGGTGGCAGGAGAAGAGGGGCACCGGCTGGAATGCCCGTGAACGTCTAACAGATGAGCTCCGCGATGTGTGAAGTCTGGGGCGCAGAGTCCAGGTTATCCGTTCCATGATACAGTTTCCTGCTCTTACCTCCAGGCCTCCAGGCATCTAGTAAAAGGTGCAGAGCTAAGGCAGGGAGAGATGTCCTGCAGAGAACTTAGGAGCTGGAGCCCAGAGAAAGAACGTTAGAACAGACATGAGGAACATGGAATTCTTCAAGGGAAAGGTATACGACTGTGATTCCAGTGGATCGACTAAAAGAACAGCTCAGACAACTGCAGTTCAATCACTAAGGGAAGACTGTACAAACTAACAATTCTGTCTCCAGAACTACGAAGGCAATGGTAAGAAAGATGGACATGGTCTTGAACTTCACAGATATGATCAATATTCAACAAATAGATACATAGAGGAAGTTGATTGCCATAAGGATTGCGGCCTGTGAAAGTGTCAGCAAACTTTTTCTGTAAATGGTCAGTTAACAAATACTTTAGGCTTTGTGGGTCATACAGCATCTCACCACTGCTCAACTCTGCCATTGTAGTGTGAAAACAGCCATGACAATGTATAAGCAAATAAGCATTGCTAGGGTTCAATAAAGCTTTATTTATGGATATTGAAATTTGAATTTCATATTATTTTCACAGTTCACAGAATATTATTCTGGTTTTTTTTTTTTTCAGTTACTTAAAAATGCCTTAACTCACAGGTGACACAAAAACAGATGGCAGACTGAACTTGGCACATGGGGTGTCGTTTGTCTACCCCAGGATGTAAGATGAGCCTAAAAGATACATCATAATAATTTAAAATAATATATGGTTTTGAGAAATCACTAAGCATCAGGCGCCATGTTACGTATGCGTCACTATCATTATATTACTCTTATAATTTGGCTTTCCACTGGACTTTCTTGAGTAGGAAAGAGAGTAGTATTGTTGCTACTTCTCCAAGAATTAAGTATAACTATGGGTGGTGCCACCCTATGAATATCATCCCTTATCTCTGTCTCCTACTAAAGAAAGTGTTCAAATGGCTGCCCTAGCCACCTCCTCTCAAACTCACAACACCCCAAGCAAAAAGGGATCATCAAGTCCAATCTTGCCACGTTATTAAAAAAAAAAAAAAATCTGTGTCTTGGAGGGAGTTTACGAAAAATTTACCCCAACACGACAGCCATCCTGCCACCTCTCCTGGCCCGTTGACCATCATCTCCCTCCACCCCCCATGACCATCCAACTTTCGGTCACAAATTGGCAAATGGGATCACAGAAAACCAGATGGCCTTGCGTCACCAGAGCATCTTGCCCAACAAGGGGCTATTTGGCTAAGAGAGACTCTCTGCAGAGGGAGAGACAAATTTAACAGGCATCTGGGCAGGAAGCACTGCCGTTTATCGATGGAAAACTGTTTGCGAGATTAAGAGCTCTTTAAAGATCTTTGAAGATGTTTGGCAAGTTCCAGTCCCAAAAGCTGCTGTGTGCTGAGAAAGGACCCATGGGCCTCTGAAAACAGAGCAGCCAAAAGGTTACCTCCCCAGAAGCCTCTTAAGGGAGCAGCGTGAAAAGTTCCCCATCCAAGGAGGATGCGTGGGCATGAGCTACCACCTCTTTAAGAGATGACCCTCCTCCAGGATCTAGTCGAGCCCTCCACCCCAGCCCTATCTCTTCTTTGGAGCAATTGTGCATCCTTATTTAGTTATCTGTATGTATTTTATAGCCACAGGTTCCAAGCCCATTCACTGTGCTATACAAGCACAGTGCCAGGGACATGATAAAAACCTACTGATCACAATAAGGGATCACCTCACACCCATTAGGACGGCTACTATCAAAAGAAACCGAAAATAACAAGTATTGGTGAGGATGTGGAAAGACTGGAACACTTATGCATGGTAGGGAGTAAAATGGTACAGCTGCTATGGAAAAAAGTATGGCAGTTCTTCAAAAAATTCCAAATAGAAGTACCTTATGATCCAGCAATTCAACTTCTGGGGATATACTGAAAAGAACTGAAGGCAGGATCTCAAAGAGATATTTGGACACCCATGTTAATGGCAGCATCCGTCACAACAGCCAAAAGGTGGAAGCAACCCAAGGGTCCATCGATGGATGAATGAATAAACAAAATGTGGTCCATACATACGAAGGAATATTATTCAGCCTGCAAAAGGAAGGAAATTCTGACACAGGCTGTAACGTATATAAACCTTGAAGGTGTTATATTTAAGTGAAATAAGCCAGTCACAAAAATATGAATGCTGTATGATTTCACTTATATAAAACACCTAGAGTAGTCAGACTCATACAAGCGGACAGGAGAATGGCTGCTGCTAGGGGCAGGGGAGAGGGGGAAATGCAGAGTCTTTGTTTAATGGGTATAGCGTTTCAGATTCGCAGGATGAGGAAGTTCTGAAGATCAGTTGCACAACAATACGGATCTACTTAAGACTACTGAAATGCAGACTTAAAACTAGTTCATTAAGATGGTAAACCAATAGCGAACCGTTGAAAACCCTTACAGCTGATAAGCAATTCAGCATCCCATTTCCTGGAACCGTCCTGCCTTGTTCTGATTTTTGGAAGGAAAACAAGCACACAGAGTTATCTCATAATGCAAATCATAAAACGAAAGGATGTGGGTTTCATCATATCCACCTCACAAGACAATCAAAGGGACAGAAAGAAGAGAAAGTGGTGGAGGGGGTTTGGGGGAGGAGGCAGCGGATGGGGCTAGAAAGAGAAAGAAGAAGGAGCAAGGTCCCACGTGGGCTGTACGGACTGTGGTACAAATTTTTAAAAACCCACTTTCACTCTTACTTAAAAAGCCATAGATTGTTTTCTCTTACCAAGAGCATGTTCTATCTTCATTGGCCAAAGAGATTCAGGAAAGATCCATTCAATCCTTAATGCGTGAAAATTCCCCAAGAGCCCAAGAAGAGCTTTTTTCACTGGACTGTGAGAGAAAGCTCACCCCTTCATGTATAATTGAGGGCATTTAGGACAGCATCACAACCCTCGCCGCTTATACCCAGAGCTGCTTCCAAACCCTCGCTAATGTGCAGCCCTCCCAGGAAGCTCTTCTGAGCAATTAAAAATGGTCATTCCGCTGCCTAGCAGGACTCTGAGCTCATCCTGGCCTTGGTGAGGGCTGCAACAATGCCTTTAGGAGTCATTCACTTCAACTACACTCAATCCACAAACTTTTCTCAAACTGAGCTTGCTAATAAATATGTGGATAAGGCTCATTACATTTTTTTCCCTAAAATAACATAAACAATGAAATGATTGATTTTGAATAAGCATCTCTTTTTCATTTATCCAGTTGACGTCTAATTTGCCAAGTGTAGGAAGTAAAAACTAAACTGTGTGTGGTTCCCTACCCCACAGGAATAATTGGCTTCTGAAAATCTAGTGCTGGAATCCTCGTCTTCCACCTAGGAGATCTAATTTAATTTATAGCAAATACTGAACCAAATAAGGTGTTATTTTTTTGCATTACATCTGTGGTATATACAGTCTCCAAACATGGAGGGGAAAAAACAGTTACTTACCTTATCAGGCTGTATAGTTTAAGGCAGTGTTATCCAATGTGTGGTCCACAAACCAGTATCACCGGCAGCACCAGAGAGCTTGTAGAAATTAAAAATAAAAATAAATACATAAAAACACTACTTTAGAGCGGTAATGCTCAACCAGAGTGACTCTGCCCTACCCCCCACCTACCCCAGAAGACATTGAGCAATATCTGAAGGCATTCTGGGTTGTCACAACGGGGACTGAGGGTGTTCCTGGCACCCAGTGGGTCATAGCCAGGGCCACTGATAAACATCCTCCAATGCACAGGACAGCTCCTCTACAACAAACAATTCTCCTGCCTCAACCGTGCTGTTCTTGAGCAACTCTGATTAGAGGAAACTGATCTGGAAATCATGGGGTGGGAGGAGGGAGAGTAAAATGCAAGTGTTTCAAGCGGATAAGGAATAGAGGTAAAAGGAGAAAAAGAAAACATTGGCCTGAGAGTTATGGAACTTGGGCTGTGATTGCATGGACTGTGCACCCTTAGGGAAGTCGCTTACCCTATCTTGATTTCATTTTACACATCTATAAGATGAAGGTGAAGACTGAACCAAGAGAATGGGGTTATTATCTGTAAGGTTCTTTTCGGAATAGACGCAGTATGTCCCTAGCCTGAGTAATCCATAGATCTCCTTCATTATGTTTGCCATAACTGAGTGTCGCCACGCCTAGCTGCCAGAACTGGAAGAAAACACCAGTTTAAAGTGTTATGAAAGCCTACCTAGACACCACTGTCTTCCCAAGACTTTGAGCCTGAGCCCAGCCCTCTCTTGGTTAAACGGGAGATTAATGAAGGTTAGAGAGATTCAAGGCATGCTAGCACCAACCTGAGACTCTCCGTATCACCCTAAATACTTTCACATTCCACGAGGGATGCAGCTATGCTTTGGAAGATGGTGGAAGAGAAACTGAGAGGGCAAACTTTGGAAGCAGATCCATTTGGGTCTCAGACTTAACTCTAGGATTCACTGACTGTCGGGCGTTGAGCAAGTGACTTAACTTTGCGAAGTCCCAGTTCCTTACTGAGAATTAGTAATAGGACGTAGGGTATTATGGCAGGCAGCCTCCAGTATGGCCCCTGGTCATCTCCACCTTCAGGCATTGATGCTCTTGTATCATCCCCTCCCCCTGAGCATGTGCTGGATCTCGTGTCTGCTTATCACTAATAGCCTATAGTGATAATGATGGGACTTCTGAGACTGGGCTGCAAAAGACAGTCTTTGCTGGATTGATCTCCCTACCCACCCCTCTCCTTTCCTCTCATTCTGGAGAAAGAAGCTGCCATGTCAATAGCCAGCAAGGATATGAGGCCAACCAACAGCCTTGTGGATGAGCTTGGAAGCGAATCTCCCCAAGTCAAGCTTTGAGATGACTTCAGCCCCAGGCTTGTGAGACTCCCTGAGTGAGAGGTACCTACCTAAGCTGCGCCCAGATTCCTGACCCACAGAAACTATAATATAATACAGACCAGTAAGACAATGCATAATTGTTTTAAGCGGCTAAATTTGGGGATAATTTGTTTTGCGGCAACAGATAACTAATACAGTTACTATGAAAGTTATACAAGATAATGGCCTCCCATTCAGGGGAGGAGTCTTGCTGGAAACGATCTCACACGACACGGAAGAAACTCACAGTAACTACTAGTAGTAGTTAATCAGTTCCATTATAAATGCGAATGGACGACCAAAGCTTCCCAGATATTTGAGAACTAAGATGAACAAACAGCACAACTGACCTTCAATCAAGAGAGAAAGCACAAAAGAAAACTTAGAATTATAATTAGTATCTTCAGAGAGATTTGAGAAGATATTCATTTTAAAATAATAATTATTATCAATAAGAGTAATTATAGGATCTAATAATACCGAAGCTATCAGTAAATAGAAAGGAGCTCTTAGAAATTAAAACTTTATTGCCAAAAATTCTGATTCGGTGGACATCCTGAAAAATTTTTGAGAAAATCTTCCAGAACATGAGGAGGAAAAAAAGATGCAAAATGATATAAGAGCTAATCTCTTAGGGACAACAAAGGTACAATTCAGGAGAATCAAAGTCCACCCAATAAAAGAGCCCAAAAATGAAAACAGAAAATGCAAATGAGGAAACAGTCAAGAAATAATAGAATCATCATCTAGATACATACAAGAGGGGCATTCAATAACATACAACACTTATTAATGATTTAAAAATTAATATATTAATGTAAACTTTCTTAACCCAATAACGTATACCTATTAAAACAAATGAAAACTAGAGCAATTATAAGACAACACTCTGAATTACCTAGGCTTACTGCTGTCTATTCTGGCCAAATTTTAATGATACGCATGCAAAGTTATACTTTAAAGTGCTAATAAAATAACTTTCATGAAAAGAGAATTGATTAATATTTTCTTTAAAAATCTGCCACAAACAGATTTATTGGTGAAACTATGAAAGCACTGCCATTAATGTGAGGAACAAAAAAAATATTTGCTAGTTATAATCGAAATTGTAATTGAGATCTTAGCCCCTCCAAAAATAAGTGATGTTTAACAATAAGAGAGGAGAAGTCTACAACCAATGTGATTGGTTATAGATAAAACACAAGAGAATCTATAGATAAACTATTAGAACAAGAGAGTTCAGCAAGGCTATTGCATATAATAACAAATAGAAATATCAGTAACATTTCTGTATTCCAAGAACTACCAGTTAGAAAATGTAATAGGAAAAAATATATATCTCCTATTTAGACAGCATAACATAGCTAGGAATAGAATGTCTTTATAAAGAAAATTATAAAACATTATTGAAATACTCACAAGTCCTAAATAAATATATATAAATTTGGGAAGACTTGAAAACATTATAATTTTTTCCCATTAATGAAATGTATATGTCTGTGTTTCAAGAAATTATTTAAAAGTGAATATGACAAAATAAAATGTTGAAGAGAAAAAAAATAAAAGTGAAAAGAATTGGCTAAGCCGATTTTGCAAATAAAAACAATGAGGGAGGTTCACCCTACCAGTTTTTACCACTGGTCGGAGAAATAAAAACCATGAAGTACTGTATAGGAACTGGCTACCAAAGAAATCCATAATCACACATGATTTAGAGAAACTAACTCATTATTTGGACAAAAATGAAGTTGGAGCTCTACCTGAGACATTTACAAAGGTATTCCTTGTAAATATTCCTTGAGAACCTAAATGCCAAATGTGAAACCAGAAATCTAATATGAGAAATTGTCAGAGAATATTTTTGTGGCCTCTAAATGGAGGCGTTATTAAATAAAATCCAAAATCTCATACCATAAGTTGAAAACTGGTAGTTTTGAGTACATTGAAATTAAGAATTCCTGTTTAAAAACAAACACAGTCAACGCGTAGATGGTAGTCTGAGAGAAGGTGCTTGTAACACATAAAACTGACGGGGGATTAACACCTACAAAATAACAGAAACTCGAAATCAACGACAACAACAAAATGTAAATTCCAATTTAAAAAATCAGAAAAGGATATTGACAATTTGCAGATAGGGACACCTGAATAGCTGACAAGTAAATAAAGATATGCCAAATCTCACTAGTAATCAAAGAAATGCAAATTAAAACAATAAATGTCACTTTACTTCCATTAGACTGGAAAATAAGATAGCAGCGGGATGCATCGCCATGCATTCCTGGTGGGACTGTAAATGGGTACAGTCATTCTAGAGAATAACCTGGCACTTTCAGCCAAAGTAAATCTATGTGTGTTCTAGGACCTAGCAGCCCCTTTCCCTGGAAACTCTTGCACAGAACCATAGTATGAGGATGTGTATTGCAATACCGTGTAGTAGGAAGCTAAAGATCACTAGCTGTCAATGAATGAAATGTAATCATCAACTCTAACAGATGCATGCTTTGGAATCCTATGCAACAGTTGAAAGCAATTAAGTAGATGTACATACAGCTGCATAAATACATCTGGAAATCATGATGTTGCTTGTAAACAGTAAGAAACAATGGTATCTATTGTACGATAGTTTGTATCATTTAAACAACTATACACACAAAATAACAATATCCATTTTTCAAGGATACACATGTATCTAGGCACATATATCAAACACATTTAAGTGGATGCCTATGGCAGGGGCAGGTGAGCAAGACATGGAAGGGGAGTGAGAATATGATAATGGAGGGGATCAACAAATAAAACAAGGGCAGAGCTGAACCTAAAAATGGCGTAGATGATAGAGGCTCTGTTCATCGCTCTGGTGACCAAAGTTGTGACAGAAACAAGAAATAAACAGCAAGGAAAACAACCCTAGGATCTAGATGAACAAATCGTACAACTAGGGAGAAATCTAAGAAATCACCCTGCAACGGCACAAGGACGCAGGGCTACCCGGTCCCTAGCAACTGAGTGGGACGGAGGCTGAGGCAGTGGTAGCTGCAGACGCCTCTTAAAAGGGCCGCATCAGAGAGCAGACTTTCGTGGTGACGGGCCTGCTCGCTCTGAGCACCAGCACCAGTTCGGCTGTGCAGGGGGCACCAGGAACTCACAGGGGGACACTGAGTTGTTGGAGTGAGGGCTGGAGGCAAGGTTCTGTCCTGGGCAGAAGTGCTGGCGGTATCCATTGTTCCCTGTTGAGCCCTCCCCACTCCCAGTGCACAGACTCAGTGCTACCATAGCGGAGACCTCATCAAATTGGATAACAGAAGTTGCTCTGCCCAAAGGATTCCATGAAACTCCGCCTCCCCCAACTCAGGGCCCCACCCAAGCCACATCCATGTAGATCCTCAGCAAGTCGGGTGCTCCTTGCTGAGCAGCACTTAGACTCACACTGGAGCCAGCCGGCCTCGGTTTCTGGTGTGGCCTCTTGAGGCAACTATAAGCACAGCATCTGTGATTGCTTGCTGAACTTTTACAGGTGGCCCTGAAGGAGCACAGGCCGGGGCTAAACTTGACTGGCAGCTGAACTCCTCTCAGGACTGTACCACTGGACACCTACTACACAAGGCCACACTAATAAGACCAGGAGACTTAGGAGCTTTGCTTAGTAGATAGAAATAGACATGGAAAGGCAGCCAAAATGGGAAGACAAAGAAGCGGAAACCATATGAGAGAAGATAACAGAGATCCAGAAATAATGGAGTCAAGCGACCTAACAGATGCAGAGTCCAAAACACTGGTTATAAAGACGCTCAATGAACTACGAGAAGTGTAGACGAATTTAGTGAGAACTTCAACCAAGAGATAAAAAAACAAAAATGGAAATGGAAATTATAAAAGGGAACCAGTCAGAAATAAAGAACGCATTATCTGAGATAAGAAGTAGATTAAATGTAATAAACAAAGTGAATAAAGAAGAGGATCAAATGACCTATATAGAGAATGGGAAAGCCAAGGACACTCGATCAGAATGGCAAGAAAAAAGAAGCCAAGATTACAATAATAATTTAAGGAGCCTATGGGACACTATTAAAGGTAAAAATATCCATATCATAGGGGTACCTGATGGAAAACAAGATATTAAAGAGTTATTTGAAGAAATAATGATGGAAAACTTCTCTAACCTGGTAAGGGAAACAGACATACAACCCCAGGAACCCAAACAGGCCCACCCCAAGTCACACCATAACTAAAATGCCAAAGGTTAAATATGAAGAGAGAATCTTAAAAGCATCAAGAAAAAAATAGTTAGTCACCTACAAGGGAGCACCCATAAGACTGGCAGCTGACTTCTCAAAAGAAATTATACAGAACAGAAAGGCTTGGCACAAAATATTCAAAGTGATGAAAATTCAGAATTTACAACCAAGATTACTTTACCCAGCAAAGTTATCATTTAGAGTCGAAGGACAGATAAAGAGCTTCCCAGACAAAAATAAGCTAAAAGAATTTATCACCACGAAGCCAGTATTACAGGAAATGTTGGAGGGACTTCTTGAAGAAGAAAAAACATGTATCAAATATAGGAATAAAGAATGGTAATAACTACATTCCTATGAACAAGTACCTCAAATAGAAAAGAATTAAGTGCTCCAACCAAAAGATAGAGCGGCTGAATGGATAAGAAAACGAGATCCCTACCTATGCTGCCTACAAGAGACTCACTTTAGATTAACAGACACACACAGACTAAAAGAGGATGGAAAAAGATATTGCCTGGATGGACCTAGAAGGTATTGCGCTGAATGAAATGAGTCAGATAGAGAAAGACAAATATCACATGATTTCACGTACATGTGGAATCTAAAGAACAAAATCAACAACAACAAAAAATGGACAATAAACTCATAGATGCAGAGAATGTTTAGAGGGATATTAGATGGGAGGGAGGTTGGTGGGATGAAAAAGAGCAAAGGGATAGTTGCAGAATAGACATGGAGATGTAGAGTGTGGCATGAGGAAGATGGTTAATAATGTTGTAATAAATACGTAAGGGGGAAGAGGGGTATTAGATTTATTGGGTGATCACTTTGCGAGTCGTATGGATCTCTGATCACTATGCCGTACAAGTGAAATTTGTATGTGATTGTATGCCAACTATAATTGAAAAAAACTCATCGAATTGTACAGTGTAAATACAAGCAACTAACTGTCTATTTCTATAAAGACAAAAAGAAAACCATAGGGCAGATACTTCTTAAGAAAGGATGAACCTTTAAACAATTAATTAACCTTAATTTACATATTGATCTTATTTGTATAGCTAACGGACTAGGAATTGATTATAAGCCATTAACAGTCACTAATAAATAAAACTGTGCTAGAAAAAAAACCAAGGGCAGAGCCTTGAATTGGCCAATAATAATACATAAAATGAACTGAGGAGATGATTAACTCAGAACTCCACACTTCAGATCAAAAAACATGTTTCCCGAGGAAGAACAAAAGACCAAGAATAGCTAAAGAGAATTTTAAAGGAAAAAAGCAAGGTGGTTGGATTTGTCCTATCAAACATAAAGAGTTCTTATCGAGCTACAGCAATTAAGACAGGAGTGCAATAAAAGCAAATCCCAGGATGACAGCTGTGCAGTGGGCATGAAAACAAATGGCCCAAATCAGAACGGGAAGTCAGAGAGCTCTAAAAAACAGATAAATTATCTAATATATTGACACGGGATCTAGATGAACTCGATGAAATGGGGTGGCATATAATAAAAGTAATAACAGCTATATGGTTACAATATGAGATGTCCTGTCCCCTACTAATGTCCCCTCCTCCAGACTGTAAATGACACAAGATTAAGTCCTCTATAAATCCAATCACAACTTGACTCTGCGGTAAAGGATATGCATGTAACACTTTTGAAACTATCAGTTGACAGTTTCAGTTTAACCTTTGGACAAAGCCAAAAAGAATTTCTCTATATGATAGAGAACAAAATGTACAAATTGTACAAATTTGACCATGTACAAATAATGGCAAAAAAAAAAAAGCAGTTAGGAAGGAAAGTGATTTGGGCCTAGCCCCTTGGAAGAACAGATGGCAGGTGCGCAACCTCTGTGGGGAAAGTTGGTGCTGTGGGCAAAGTGTCTGTCGTCATTCCAACCAGTGGAATACGGTACAGGAGCTCAGAGGCTTTTAAAAAGACAAGAGGGCAGGGAGAAGAGGCTTCAGAGAACCAAAATGCAAAACCAGCCAGAAAAGAGGGAAAAAGCATGCTCTCCACTGAATGACTATTTACAGAGGTGTAGGGAAGCACAAGAGACAACACAGAACCCCAGGAGCAGCAGAGGGGCTGGTTTCACTCTCAGGCCTAAAGGGGAGAGGGAAGGGGGCTCTCTGGAACCCAAAGGGGAGAGTTTCATGAAGAGGGCTGTCCTAGAAGAGCTGTGACCTTCAAACCAGTGATTCACCAGCTCAAGGCAACTCAGCACAGAGCAGGGCTGGGAGGAAAACACCCTGACGTGACTCTCCTCCCTCTTCTGTTCTGCTAGGAATCCCTGTTGGCCAAACCCATTAGAAACCAGAGGGCAGGGAAGCCTATAGACACAGAGCAGCAGTGAGCAAAATTTTTTTGTCAAGGGCCAGAGAGGAAGTATTTTCAACTTTGGGGCCAGACAATCTCTGTCATGACTATTCTACTCCGACATCATCGTATGAGAAAAGCCACAGGAAATACACACACGAATGACTGTGGCTGTGTTCCAATGAAAGTTTATTTACAAAAACAGCCATTGTTTGCTAGGCCCAGAAGGAGGACACTCAAGACAGTCTGCCAGGTCAGAGGTCGCGGTGGATGGAGAAAGGTGAAGAATGGCTCTAGAGTTCAACAGAATATATCTAGCATCCCTTCTGACCACCTCATCTAAAGTATCCCACTCTCCCAAGTCACTATCACAATATCCTGTTTCATTTCCTTCATCGCAGATTATAACTTATTTGTCCATAAGAGTAGGGATTAAGGCTCTTTTGTTTGCCACTTATCTCCAGCACCCAAAATAGTGCCTGACACATGGTAAGTTCTTCAATAAATACTTTTGAATGAATAAGAAGACTTAATAGAGTGATACAGGTTAACAAGACCAAAGCATCTGGTCCAAATGACACGCCTCAAACAACAAACTAACCTGTGGACTTCCTCTACAGTCCAGATGTAGATGCAATTCTAATCTACTCCATTTCGGTCTTCCTAACACTCTATCTAGCCCAAACCTACCCATCTCTCATCTCCATTCCCCATTACTCTAGGCTGCGATTCCACCCATCAAGCTTCAGCCTTTCAGATCCTAAGTGGTTTGCAGTTCAGCTTCTTTGGAAATGAGTCTGCTTCAGGAGACTTTCATGAAGATGACAGATTCGGGGACCTCCAGTACCACCAGCTAGGGAAGATCCGCTTTGAATGTCTCCATTTCATCCAGTGAGGCCTGGGCTTTCCTCAGGAGGGTGGCGAGAAGAAAAAAAGGGCCTAGGGTTTGCGAACAACTCTAAAATTCCCTTCTTCCCTATTTTTAACACCAAAGATGACGGCTGCAAAATTATCCAACAAGAGAAAAAAAGTTAAATTATTGTAAAATTATTAAAGCCATCGAAAATGATTCAGCAGAGGATCACATATGTGGGAAGGGTTTAGTATAGAGCATTAAGTTTTTAAAAAATCAAGATACAAAATTGTGCATATAGTTTCCTTGTAAGTATGTTAAAAAGTACCTGAGTATACATAGGACTGGAAGGGAGCATGGGACATGTCAATGGCTCTTATATTGGGGTATGAATGACTTCTTTCTGATTTCTATGATTACTGTTATAATATTTGCTAAACATTATAAGTGTTTCATCTATGAGTTGCAGGGTATAGTCCAAAACACAGCATCATCATTATTAGATTATCAATTGTTATATATTATCAATATATTATACATATATATATCACCTAATCGGCAAGAAAAATGATGGCACGGAGACTGTTCTTTTCTGGAAAATAGAAGACAAAAGGGAAAAGGATTGCATTTTGAGTCTGAGAGGGTTTGTGTTTTCTGTCCCTCTACCCTGAAGTGCTTTTATGAAATGGCATGGCTTTAAACTTTTACAATGCAGAATCTGTTTCCCCTCATACTTCCTCTCCTCAGTTTTGCATTCCCCCCACTCTTGTGAGAAGATCAAAGTTGTTACAAACTGGAAGGGTAAAAGGTTTTCTAATAATATTAGCCGAAAAGATAGTGTTCTTTTGTAGCAAACCCCTGAGACCACAGCAGTTACTCTATGACTGCTAAAGGCTGGTACTTGAGACTAATGCGAAATTTGGCAGCAGATGTACTCGACCTCTTACCATTTCTAAATATCTAAAATCTTTCTCTTGCATTTTCACAGATCAGCAGAATCTCAATATCTTCCCTACCCCCTCCCTCACGTGCTCTCTCTCTCCCTCTGGCTCCCTCCCTCCCTCCCTCCCCTCCTCTCTCTCTCCCTCCTATTTGGAATCCTAGACATAGCTAAGATTGAAAAGCATAGATTTCCAGCACATGCTCAGAGATTCGACATCTCCCCATTGAAGATTATAGATTTGAGGATCCACGTGGCATTAGAAGGTTGTTCTTTGAATCCATCTCATTTCATCTCATTTGAATCATCTCGTTTCTGTACTCCACTGAATCTGTGACTGTTTCCTTGGCCTAAACTTTAATTTTACCTTTGGGACATATCTTATAATACAACTTCTCAACCAGCCAATACCAAATGAGTTTTCTCTGCCATTTCAAAGACACACATCTACTCTCTAAGATCACGAGTCACAAAGAAATGATCACAAAATGCAGATAACTGAGTGCAAAAGATGTCCATGACAGCATTTTACATAATAACAACAAAAACCCACGGGGGAAAAGACAAATCTAAATACCTAATGAGAATGGTTACATAAATAATAATTCATCTAATCAATGGGAAATTATGCAGACTATGAAAATACCTTCAAAGAATGTGACTAGTCATATAACATTGGATGAGAAAAGCAGGGAACAAAACTCATTGTACTGAAAAGAAGTATATACATATAGAAAGAACTGGAAGGAAATAACCCCTAATTGTTGTAGTGGTTACCACTGGATGGTAGAATCTCAGTGATATTTCTTCTTATTTATATTTTTCTTCAAAGCGTAAATGAATGAATGAAGATATATTCCTTTTACATTTGGAAATAAAACGTTTTGCAAAGGTCAAAAATGATTAGTTGCTACATCAGGATTCAGAAAGGTACAATAATAAGCCTTTTCCTTCTCTTGGACTGGCTATTAGGAAGTCACTTTCTCTTCTCATTTTAAAGAGGGAAGGTACTGCCACATTATTAAAGCAATCAGCCATTTGGGGTTTTTTTCAAGAGCAATAAACTGACCTCTCAAGAGAAAATTAGTGAAGCTCAGGAAATTAGAGCTGGAAGCCCCTACTGAGTGGCCTAATGCATCCTTCAAGAATCACACCATATACATTACACTTTCTGGTGTGGGCACTTTCTTTCCCATTTAATTGTAAATATTGCAAGTGATTGCAATTTCACTGCTACATTTTAGACCAGTCAACAAACTATTAATCTATCTTCTTTGAGCAGAATATAATAACTCCAGCAAACTTCAGAGATGTCCATCTAACTCTTTTGCTTGGACCCGCTAGCTGAACAAGCATCTTAGACCTGGCTGAAATCTTAGTACCTCCACTTTCTTGTGTAAAAGACCTTACAGAAGACCCTTTCCCTCTCTGGTCCTGGGTTTCCTCATTTGTAAAAAGGAAGCGTCTCCACCTACCTCACAAATGCTGCTGTAGGAATTAACTGAGATAATGCATCTAAGGAATGCACTGAGAGCACACGGTAGGTACTCGACAAATATTATCAGGGTATTAGACCAGTGTTGAACAGTTGTTTTCCTGGCAGAGGAGATGGGCTCTGCTGAGTCAAAAGCTCTTTCTTATGTACTTCCCCGGATGACATAAGTGGGTTGGATCATGACCTTGAAACGGCAAAATTCCATTTGCTACCTAAACCTTCGGCTTAGCCAGCTAAATTCACCAGCCTCAGATCATCAATATGGCGCAGACAGCACCCAATGAGCTTTCTCTTTGTTGATAAGAGTTATAATTGGAACACTGGCCGTGGGGATGGGAGAAAGAGGATAAAGAGTCATGTTTGAGAAATAAATAGGGTTTGATAGATTGTTCAGGAAACGGCTCAAGAGAAGAATAATGCCCCTAACTTCCTAATTGGGATGACTAAATGCACAGTTTATCGATGTGAAGACTATCTATTGAGCACCTACTAAGGGCCAGGAACTGTTCTAAGCATAAAGGACACCACAGTGAACCGAACAGGAAAAAAAAAAAAAAATCTCCCTCTTGTGAGTTTATCTTCTAGTGGGGAAGACAGACAATAGTAAGTAAGTAAATAAATAAATAAATGAATAAATAACTCACTCAATTTCTGGTCGTGATAACTGTGATGAGAGAAACATACAGAGTAATGGGATGGAGAAGAAGAGGATGGAGGTTACTTTATTCTGGTCGGGGAAGGACTCTCTCAGGAGGTGGTGGGTCCCAGAAGACAAGAAGGAAGATAGGAAGGGAAAACTTACAGGAAGAAGGAACATCCGGTGAAACCTAATTAATGGGCTAAAAATGTATTTAGGAAAAGCTAGGTGTATTTGAGGAAGAAGTTTGAGGAAGGCGGTGGGGGAAGCCCTCAGTACTGGAGCATAATGGGAGGAGAGGACTGGCAGGAGGGAAAGCTGGAGAGGTGGGAAGGACCCAGGAGCCATGGGCTGAGCCTTAAGAAGTAGGTTCCTGGGAAAGAAGCTTTCACCTTTGACATGCTGAGTAGGAGGCCCCAGAGGGAATCCCCAAACGAAAGCTCCAAAACTATGTCTTAATAACTAGAGACAGTATTGGGATTGGAGAAAATGTTCAATTGCATCCAAGCCACTGGGGAGTGTTCTAAAAATATAGATTCCTCAGGCATTTAGAATACAGATTTCTGGGGTACCCCCGTGGGTAACTGTATCTAATTCTTGATCCAGATCTGGAAGTCATTTTTTCAGTACTCTCAGATACTTCGGATCCATTCATTCAAGAAATATTTTTTGCATTCCTACTGCGTGCCGGGATAATTCTAAGTGCTGGGGCTACAACTCTGAACGAGTTGCAGTCTAGAGAAAGAACAGTCAGCGAACAAGTATACAAAGTTCAATAGTGATACATGCCACAGAAAAAGCTGGTAAAATAAAGAATAATTATGGCGACCTACACCAGATCTATCTAAAGAGAAGATCTCTCTCTGAGGAAGTGACATTTGTGTTGCCAGCTGAGATATAACAGCAGCCATGTGACAGTCCAGGCAGAGGCAACAGCCAATGCAAAGGCTTGATAGAGAACTCAGTCAATTAATCTAATTTTTGGTTTATTCCCACTTGATTAACCAACCAAAATGAGGGAGAAAACATGGCCGACAAGGTATTATTTCATCTTTATGTATTCACCCAGTGAGCTGTACTAAACACATACTTCGTACCAGGCACTGTGCAGAGGGGTGACTCAAAGGTGAGCAAGACAGTCCCCTCTCTCAAGGAGTTACAGTCCAGCGAGGGAGGCAGATAATGAAACAAATATGGTCCCATGAGATAGGTGAAAACACCCCAGACAATCAGTTCATGTTCGGAGAAAGCCAAGTGGATGATTAATACTTTCGAGTGATGATGTGAGCAACTGTTTTTAAGACCGGGCATCATAAAATTATTTGCATTTCCTTGTGGCTCTGCCAACTCAGCATATCTGGATTTGGGGTGAAATATTTGCAACAATGGATATTGCATCTCCCATACTGTATAATGACTATTTGGGGGTGGAATTAATGTCCTAAAAATAGCTAACATTTATTGAGCACTTAGATTCACCTGCCTTCACATGCAATCTCATAGAGCCTTCACAAGGTCCCTATGAGGCAGAGACTTATTATTCCACTTTTTTCAGATGGAAAAATTGGAACTCAGCAAGGTGAAGGGTCGTTCTTGAGGTCACTCAACTCAGATGAGACGATTTCCCAGCCATCTGGGTTCAGAGCCTCGGTTCTGGTCCCTACCCCTTTTCATGAATTACTGAGATATTGTTGTAACTGGTATCCTCAACCTTGGTGCCCAAAGTGGATCCCTCTCTCTTCTCCCAATTATCCACCTGGGTTGTCTACACCAGCCAGATCTACCTGCTTCTCTCTCCAGGGGTCCTGTAGCTGGAAAAGCAGAGAGGAGAACTGTTTCCACAAGTCCCTGTTTCCACGCTTGAGAAAAAATGGAGGGCACCAGGGCAGACCCTGGCTGGGAGGTGCCCACTGCCGGGCTATCCTGGACTCCAGTCTCCAGAAATCCAAGAGCAGCGTGGAAAGGGCTGGACCCAGAGCTGGGCCCCTTGCTCCCTGCCCACCTTCGGGGGAAGAGAAATTACTGAGGCTCGCTGTTCAAGATCTGAGCGGAAGAAGGCATTGGGGCAGGGGAAGCAAATTAAGTGCCTCAGGGGGCCAGACAATAATGTAAATTATTGAAGTCAAGAGGAAATAGGAACTCTGTGGCCAACTGGATAGATTTGGGTGACCTCCTGTTCCGTCTAAATGCATTCGAATTCAGCTGCTTTAAAAAAAAAAAAAAAGGCTGGTCATCTTCAGCCCACGGGCTGGCCAGTTTGCAATTTGAAGGAGCTTTGCTGCCCGCTTCCCTGAAGCTCCTCTTCTCCCTCCTCCCTAAAACTTTTATTCCGGACTCCTGAGTGAGTCTGCGTCCGTCAGGTCTTTGGGTGTGTCCGTCGAGTGCCATTCCCCCGTTGCTCAGGCGGGCGCGCTCCCTCTCCCCCCTGCCGCCTCCCCTTACTGCCTTGCTCCCTCCCTCCCTCTTGTGCAGAGGCTCTTGGCCCAGGTCCCTGAGCCCCGGCGGCTGCCAGCGGAGGACGCAGGAGGGGTGAGGTCACGTCTCCCTTGAGCCTCGCTCCGCCGGCTTTTCAGAGCCTCGCCAGGAGCCGGGGGCCAGAGTCCCAGACCGCGCCAACCGTGCGCTCCTCTGCTGTCCCCGCGCCGCCGGCCTCGCCCATGTCTCAGTACGCCCCCGGCCCGGACTTCAAGAGGGCTTTGGACAGCAGTCCCGAGGCCAACACCGAAGATGACAAGACCGAGGAGGACGTGCCCATGCCCAAGAACTACCTGTGGCTCGCCATCGTCTCGTGTTTTTGCCCCGCGTACCCCATCAACATCGTGGCTTTCGTCTTCTCCATCATGGTGAGTGGGTTAGGACCAGGAGGGGACAAGGGGTGGGACAGTGGGTGGCGTTGCGCCCCTCCCGGAGACCCAGCGCGCTCTACACGGCTCCCTTCCCCACAGCCCTGCGTGTCCAGGGTTCTTCTCGTCCTCTGCACCTCCTCCTCCTCACCTTTCTCAGGCTCTCGAAACTTCCCTCCACCAGCTCCGCCTCCTGTGCGCTCCTTGTGGCGCTCAGAGCCCTGACCAAGCCTCCCCGGGCGGGCTTCCCACTTCCTTCCAGCACGCAGGCTGCACTCTCTCTCCAGCCGGGCAAAGTTCTGCCGTCGACTTTGCGGCTTCTCTCCCTGCCTCCGACATTCCTCGGCACCCCTGGGGTTCTTCTCAACCCGCTTTTCTAGACCCTCAAAGCGCGCCATCTGGACAGGCAACCGCACGCTGCGTTTCCGGGCGCGCGCAGGCGCTCCGTGCCCCGCCGGCCGCGCCCGGCGCTCGGGCTCCCCCGCACGCAGGGTTCTCTCGGTGCCTACGGTACTTTGGCTGCTGCGCCCAGGGAGCCGCCTTGGCCACTGTCTGAGAGTCCCTAAGCGACTCCCGACACCCTCTCCTTGACCCCTGCTTCCGCACTTTGGCACGCCCACTCTGGGGCCACAGTTCTTTCTCGCTTCTTTTACGCCAGCGCCCTCTCTGCGGTTCCCTCGGGCACCCCCCGGCCCTCTTTCCTGCGTGCCGGGTCCCTCTCCAGGCCTCTCTTGGGCGCGCGCGCGCTCGCCTCTCTGTTACTCTTCCTACCCCAGCACGTTGTAGATCTCCCTCGTGCGCTGCGCACGCCCCGAGCGCTCCCAAACACCCCTCCACGGCTCCGTCCTGCGCCCGCGGCGCTCGCGGGAATGCTTGGGGAACTCCGCGCGCTGTTTGCGTGCGGGTCTCCGGGAGTAGAGACGGCGGAGGCCTCGAGTCCGCTCTTTCGGGGCTCGCCTCCGCGGCCCTCCAAAGCCGAGAGGGCGAATCTCACCAGGAGGGCGACGAGCACCCGCGAGCGAGGATCCTCGCCTTATTGACTGGAGCAGCTGGCCTGGGGGTGGCTGCGGGGTGAGGTTCGGACTGACACTGTCCCGGGGCAACCCTGGCAGTGAGCTCCCTCCCCCACCGGCCCACCTCCTCTGCAGCTGGGCAGCGGAACTCCCCAGCCACAGACGGGGTGAGTCCAGATGCAGCTCAGAGAAGATCGAGAGCCGCCCCCTCCCCCATTCAAGTCCGCCCACACTTGTCCGTGGGTGGCACCGTATTCTCTTCGTGAGTACGCACGGAGAACTCGTTTGCACCCGCAACGTGCCCTTTCCTAAGCCCTGTTTGTAGGCTGTCTACACCAAACATCCAAGCGTGCAGCCGTTGAAGTTTCGACTGCGTGGGTTCAAACCCCAGTTCCACCACGGGCCAGCTGTAAGATCTCTGAAATCACTACATCTCTCTTAACCCCAGTCTCTTTGTAAAAATGGAAGTAATCATAGCTGTTTTTCTTGGGGTGGTTGTATTAATGAGATAATAATTTTAAAACGCTCGAAACAGTGCCCAGCAAGGTAATGGTATATCAAAAGTCACTTCCTGGGGCCTTCTCCGATTGCTGTTTAAAATCAAACAGTCTGTTGTTGTAACTTCACCTAGAATAGAATCTGTCAGGCGGCAGATGCTCAGTAAACGTAATGAAATGAATGCATGTATGAATGAATGAACGGTGTTCATGGTCCGCAGTGTCTGCTTTCCCCAAACACTGGAGCCCCGGAAGTCACCTTACTGGGTTTCTTAGGACCGACTAGCCAGTTTCCTTTTTTCCTTCCTCTCTCAAGATTTCCGGTCTTGGGTTTTTTGTAGCAGGGCTGGAAGGCAGAATCAGACTCTCTGGCCAGCGTTGGTGGCCACGTTCTGTGTTGGTTTGTTAAAGACAGCAGCCAAGTCACTCCTTTTCCAGTGCCAACAGAAAATTGCCTGCAAAGCCTTTTCCTCCTCGTTGATCTGTGATGAACTAATGCTCCAGCTGGTGGAGACAGGTTAAATACTAACGATGCCACTGGGTGTGTCCCGGAGGTTAAGATTTGTACCTGCTTTGAATAGAAACCTCTTTTTATGACCTACCCCCCACATCTCATCCCCATTCCCTCCTCCAAGCCTTTTTCAATAGTTTAATAGCAAGAGACCATCCCATTGCCAGACACAGACCTTGGAATTGGAAAGTTGACTCTGGGCAAGTTTCATACCTTTTTAAAGCCTCGGTTTCTTCATCTAGAAAATGGGAATGTGACAAGTGTTTTAAGTCGAGCAAAACTGTTATAAGGATGAAACAAAATAAAAGCCACCACCCCACAACCCACGACATTGTGCTAGGTACCTGCAATAATTGTCAGACTGGTGGATAGATTTGGAGCCTGGAAACACCTTATGTCACATGAAAATAACATCCAAGAAGTGAAGCCCAAATTCTAAAAAGAGCTTCCTACACCCTCCCCATTGCACTCCCTTTAAGGTACTAGAAATATTTTTTCATTGAAATAGTACAGAACTGGGCTCGACAAGTTCTCTGATAAAGACTTTAAAGTCCAAAGAACCAAGAGGAAAAGGAAGGCTGTGCAGGAGGAAGGTGGCTGACCAACTCTGCCAGGTGTGTGCTTTCCCTAGGGTGTCTTGCAATGTTCTATCCCGGCTCCTTTTGAATCTCACTGATCTGTAATTCGTGATAAATTTGGCCACACCAATGCTGGGAGTGGTTCCATTCCCCCAGGGAGACATTTGGAAATGTGGGGGGAACATCCGTGGTGTCTCAATGATTGGGGGCACTCCTGGCATTTGTTGGCAAGGACCAAGAGTTCTAATGTCCTACACTGCTAGAGACTGTCCCCTAATAAAGAACTGACCTGCCCCAATCATCAAGAGCATCCCAGCATCAAGACAGATAATGCAAACTGACAGAAACATAGACATATGGAAAATATTGACAAGGCTCAAAATAAGTAGTTTCCAGAAAGTAAAAAGAGCCAGCAATCTCAAAACCATTGATATCTTTATTTATTAAACCAAGCCCGGAAAGCTTTCTATAAAATTACAATGTTGGAGTAGGTGCTAGGGAATGAGAAAACTACTTTGAAAATTATATATTTGAAAAGAGCATTCCTCAAGCTATGAGTATCTGTGATCTTTCCACCACCCCAGTCCTGGAGGTTGTGAGACAGTGGGTTGCAGGTGAGAATCGGTAAAACATGGCTTGTTGATTCAGAATATTGGTGGGGCAAGCATTGCCCGTGGCAGAGACACAAAAGTCTTTGCTTCTCCATATATCGAGAGTCTATTTGTTGAAAGGGCACTTAATCTGTACTTAATGTCCAGAGACCTATCTCAAGAATTTCTCCCCAGACTGGGCCACTGCTAGTCCATGCTACATGTGCATGTGAGATTGAAAATGGCACCCCCTCCTCCACGCAGATGCAGCCCTGCACCAGGGCACACAGCTGAGAAAGTGGAGCCCAGGCTAGCTTTCGGGCCTCACTCATCATGCTCCCAGGTTTCCTGGGTGCATCCCCGGTTATCTCTGTTTATTCCATCTGAAAGGAACCTCAAACTGTGGCTTTTGACCCTGGAGAAAGGATATTTGTTCATGCAACACATATATATTGAGCACCTATTATGTGCCAGGCTATTTTCTGCTATTTGCTATGTTTGTGATTTCATGCAACTTCCTCAACCTTTCAGAGGCTTTGTTTTACAACCCTGTAAAATAGGTCGTGATAATACCTACTAAGTGCTCAAAAGAATAAATGGTACCAGTTAAATAGTTTCATCTCATTGCCTAAAACACAACTAGAACTCAATACATGTTGATGATGATGATGATGATGATGATTGTGGTGGTGGTGGTGATGGTTGGTGATGGTGATGGTGATGGTGATGGTGATGGTGATGGTGATGATGGGTGTATTTTAGGGATACAGGTCATTGCATTTTCCAGTAGCAATTTCCCTGTTTTTATTGAGACTATCAAATTTGATAAGAATAAAAGCAACGACCAATAAACATGTCACTGGAATATGTAACTGTTGCTGCTGAAGGGTAAATATTAATGCCATACTGAAACACATTCAAATAAACATGGTTATTTGGTTAAGCATAGAGTATTGAACACACCTGTTTTTCTCCATTCCCTTCTGAAACCACTTAAAATGACAGTAAGTGAATTCAGAAGCGTACAAACACCCAAGGACAAATTAGCAAAACAGGAAAAGAGATGAGAGCGGTAACAAAATATTAGAAGATGGAAAATGGCTAGTTGAGCCTTGACTAGCTTTACAGAATTGATAACAATGAAACTAAATCCTGCAGAAGGAGGCAACGAAAAGTCAATTTGCCCTGCAAAATTCTAGAAAGGCGCAGAAATTAGAGATACCAACTGAAGATATCACTTTTGAAGGTAGGAATAAAAGGCAGGGCTGAAGGGAGAAGAGATCTTTGACAGTCTGTTTAAGAAGTCAGTAAACCACCCGAAATTATCTCCCGCCCCATGCCATAGGCACCTACTTCCTTAACAAACCTGATAGACCATGAGAGGTTTGCTCCCTGGTGAGACTGAACAGAATAGCTCTGGACACTAGGCCAGCTGAGAGTAAAGTCAAGGTGTCACACAGAAAACAGGGGATGAATGGAAAGTCTGCATGTGGAACAAGGAAGCCTCTAGTTCCCTCCCCCACTTGACATCCTTACCCTGGTATCCAGGCAGAAGATCGGAGAATTCATCTCCAAGGATGTGACCTTCCAAAAGGAAAAAAAAACCCAAGGATACAAACATTTAGGAGTCCTCCAGTGAAAGGATGAAATCGCCACCGAATCCCTCACTCCAGGTGCCCACCCATGGACAAGCCTCATCCTCATCCGCAAAACTCTTGAAAAGGTTTTCAGTGTCTCGCTTCGAAACATGAAGAGACAGATAAAGATTATCAGACATTTGAGAAATTCTTCTGAGTTAAGAGACCTGTGGTTTAC
The DNA here is from genome assembly GCF_902729225.1 of Pteropus medius. Classification (NCBI taxonomy): domain Eukaryota; kingdom Metazoa; phylum Chordata; class Mammalia; order Chiroptera; family Pteropodidae; genus Pteropus; species Pteropus medius. Next base: position 5,278,036 of record NW_024343733.1, read on the forward strand.
AAAAGAAATGAAGTGTAAGTAAGTAAATAATGAGAAGTAGAAGAAAACTTCAAGAATACACGATTAACATCCTCAGAGAAGAAGCCATGTGTGTCCACAAAAAAAGAACAGGTTGGGAAAAATAAAATAATCAGAGAAGCAAAACAAAGCTCTTGGGAATTAAAAATATGAGGGTAGATATTTAAAAAATAAAAAAACGGTGGAAGGATTAGAAGTAAAAATTGAGGCACCCTCAAGGAAGATACTAAAATCAAAATGATGGAAAGTAAAGAAGCAGCTCAGACATCCATTGATAAATGGACGGATAACATGTGGCACGTACATACAACGGAATATTACTCAGCTTTTAAAGGAAATTCTCACACGTGCCACGGCATAGATGAACCTTGAAGATATTATGCCAAGTCACAAAATAAGCCAGTCACAAAGGGACAAATATTGTATGATTCCACTTACACGAGGGACCTAGAGTAGTCAAATTTGCAGAGACAGAAAGTAGAATGGTGGTTGTCAGGGGCTGGAGTAAGGGGGAATGGGGAGTTAGTGAGTTTGGGAAGAGGGGACAGTTCTGGAGGTAGATGGTGGTGAGGGCTGCACAACAATGTGAATGTACTTAATGCTGCTGAACTGTACACTTAAAATGGTTAAACTGGTAAATTTTATGTTCTGTATGTGTTACCACAATAAAAAAAAATAAAAAAAGGAAATATTCCCTCAAAAAGATGGAAATCGTCAAGAAAATGTGTCATTCCCAGAAATCCAATATCGAATCAGAAAGTTCCAAAAAAATTAAAGAGAGGAAATGATCAAATAAATAATATAGAGAAAATTTCCAGAACTGAACACATGCATTTCCAGCTTAAAAGAGTCCCTCGATACTCAATAAAGTGAATGAAATGAGATGTGCATCAAAGCATGTGCGCATCATGGCGAAATTTCAGATATTTAAGGATAAAATCTCTCTCCGATCCTACAAACTTTCAAGAAGAAGAAACATGCCACGTATGGATCCATAATGGCTTTGGAATTTTCATCAGCTATGCTGAAAGGTAAACTAGTGAAAGAATGACTTCAAAATCCTAAAGGAAAATTATTGACAATTTTGATTCTAAACCCATCCAAATATTCAAGGGAAAAGAAAGAATGAAGACATTTCAAATATTCAATATCTAAGAAAAAAAAAATTTACCTGCCATACACCTTCTCTCAGAAAGCTATGGGAGGTTGTGGGAGTAAGTCAAGGAAAGAGAGACATAGGATCCACAAAAAAAAAAAAAAAGGATCCAATACAGAAAAGAGGCAAAGAGAAATCCGCCTCAAAACAAGGCAGCAGGTCTCATAAACCTGCAGAAGATGCAGCCGCTAATGCATGGTTGGTCTGAAGCCATTGTCAAAATCTATTATCTGGTTGTGGGTTGGCACAGTAAGCCACAGTCCTGCCCCAAACCTGACCACACCTGCACTAGAAGACCAGGTCTGTGGTCAAAAAGAAAATAAATACCTACAGAATGAAAGACAAACCAAACTGGGTGTTCTTCTATCTGACCCAGGCTGTTCATCTATCAGAACTATGTCTCCAGTTGACTTCAATTAGGTTTAGAGGGGAGATTTTTTTTTTTCAGTGAGCAGGGCAGAACTTGGAAATGACAGGTTTGGGCACAGGCAGCTGACCCAGATGCTTAACTGGTCACAAGTTGGAGCTCCAAATATTGTCATTCATTGGGTCTCTCAATGTGACTTCTCTCAACCCTCTTTAGCTCTTTCTACATAATTGTCAGCTAAGAAAAGGGCTGTTGATGTTATGGACCCTTGCGACTTCTTTCTTATGAATTCCTGTGCTTGAAGCCCTGAAGAACAGTAAGATGGTCTCAGATGACAAACACCCTACCAGAAGTGTCTCACTGTTAGAAAACTCTTTTATAGATACCCACAGATTTTACAGATATGCATGTCGCCACAACGGCCTTTGCCATGTCAACTACTTTAAAAAGTTTCTCCACTATGTGGCAGAGAATGGCATTTGGGAATCTAGAATTTAAACTACTGTCCTTTTAGTCCTATGTTATTAGAGGTGCAGACTACATCTATTTCAAGATGTTAATCTCTGTGTCCTATAAGAGAAAATACATTTTAAATGCCATTTTAATTTACCACTGAAAATGATATAATGGTTTTGTCATAACATTATATGGGAAATATGGATTAAACAAGATTGGCCACTAATAGATGGTTGTTGAAGCTGGGTTATGGGAACATGAGGGTTCATTATGTTATTCTATTTTTTTATACGTTTGAAACTTTCCATTAAAAAGAAAGAAGAAAAAAGAAGTCCAGCCAGAACCTCCCTCCCAAAGTCATTAAACACTTCCCAGATAACGAAACAGTAGCTATTAAATGAGTTGGCAAAACATGGTAGGGTTGAGGTGGAGTCTGTCATTAATTAATAAGCGAAACTATTTCTGGCTTAAAATGTGTGAATTTTAATGATGACTTCAGAGTAAACCTTCGAATAATCATGAAGGGGAAGCCAAGAAAGAGGACTCACATCCTAGATCAGTGTTTCTCAAACTTCAACCACTTGAAAATCTTGTTAAAATGCAGATTTCATTTCTCTTTCAATGATCAGCTGGAAAATCACCTCCTCCATGAAGTCTCTCTTGATTGCTCTCTCTCCCTCACTCTAGATTGTACCCCACTATATTCTGCACAGATTTCTCTTGGAGCACCTTTACTTTCTTGCACTGATTTGTATTTATGAGCTCCCTTGAGATTCCACAATGCCAGGCACATGGTCAGTAGGCAACAAATGTTTGATGAATGAATCAAAGAACGAACTGTTACAGAGGCCTACGTTTGTTCCTACTTTCCCTTCCCTCCTGTGTCTGCATTTCTGCTAAAACTTTTTTGGAAAACATCCAGGAGATGCAGGCTAATGCCAAGGTCACTAAGAGGTCAGCCAAGGCTAGTTCCCAAGGATAATTTTCCTGGCTGGTCTGGGGCTCGCCAACAGCCTCGTGCTGCAGACTGAGGGGTCTACATTTGGAAACTGGTCTCTGTTCTCAACTTGCTGGTCCAGGTCAGGACATTACTCAATTTGAAGCTGATCATCCAGACGCACGATGCCTTCAGAGCATGAACCGGAACATAGCTGAAAACTTCCGGTTCTGCAAGTTCAAGAATTAAGCCAGACTTTCCAAAACCGACTGGTTCTGCCTGATGTCAAGTTTTACCAAAAAGGGGGTAGAGAATAGAGGGATGAGACTGAGAAGTCAAATGCTAAGTTAAGTAAAAGTGGACTGTTTCGTTTCCTTTAGGGTTTCTTGAAGCCTTTGGCCAACCACTGTGCTTGTGGCTCTTCAGTGGAACAGTATGGCACCACACTAAGCATGTGGCCCAGGACCCCTTGATCCTAAGGGTAATGTGCCACAGAACACACTTTGGGAAATACTGTTCTTAATGATACATTGGTTCTCACTTTTAATGAGCTGAGCCATTGTTGATATGGGGGTATTGCAAGGTCTTCCGTCCTAATATTCTTGCCTCGTAGACCCATCTCGCCCCCTTTTCTTCCAACATAGGAGTTTTTAATGGGTCTCTCTAGCCAGACTTTTGCTGATGTCCTTCCTCCCTCATTCTCTTTCTTTTCTACAGGTGAAATTCAGGAATTTGTCCCTCTGTTTCCTTTACCCTTTATAGCGTCATGTCTCTTATTCCCCTAATAGGAGACTTCTTATATTTAACTCTCTCTTCTGATAACTTCATTTGTTCTTTGTTCTGGACAATTTTGATAGTGTGACATTGCTATTATTGTTGTTGTTGTTGTTGTTGTTGTTGTTACCACATTTGTCCACATTTTTATTTCTCAAAGCATTTTCCGTGAACACAGTATCACTTGTTCCTTGCAAACTACAGCAAGGTATGCAAGAAAGCTTTTGTCCCATCTATCCATGAGGCAACGGGGCTCAGAAAGGTGACACCAGTGGACGAAATCAAACATGACAGTCCTGGGCCCCATGGAGTTCACAGTCTAGCCTCGTGAAGCGTGATAATCAGACCATTACACCTCACCCTGTGACGTTCAGGAAGTTCCCCTTTTAAGAGTCCTGCCCCATCGATACAAGAAGCTCATCTAATAGTCTCAATCAAGCCTGGCAGAATTCCTCTCTAGCTTCTTGGCTTTAATGATAGATAGGTAAAAGGACAATTCTCACTCTGTCCTTGAAGATATTTATGGGAGAAGCGGTCCAGAAGCCCAAGAAGGAGACAGACAAGCATGAATGAATGAATGGTCATGGCGAGGAAAATACACCTTGTGATCTGAGAGCCCAGTCTGAGCAAGCAAAATCGAAACGAGAAATTGTGAAGTCACCTAAAAACTTGGACATGATTACTAAATATTTACTAAGTGCCCACATCCATCAGGCTATTTTGAGGAAGCCTGCTATCTAGGAGTTTGGGATCTAATACAATACTGACCTGTATAAAGGGACTTCTCACACCTGGACAGGGTATTTCAGACTATGTTCAGGCAGTGATATAAGCCTGCACAGGTGTGTCAGTGTGTGTGTGAGAGAGAGAGATAGAGAGAGAGACAAAAAGAGAGACCTAGAGAGACAGAGAGAGAAGAAGGGACACACAGAGACAGAAAGAGAGAAAACCTCACTTACTTCACACTGGCCAAGTATGTACCAGAGATAAAGGGATGATAAAGATGAACACAGCTTTGAAAGAGAGACGTGTTTTGAAGAGAACACGTTCTAAAATTAGGATTTCAGTATTGACAACTCAATAGATCAAACTATCGGCATATTCACAATGGCAAACAAAAATTAAAATACCAGGAATAAACCTAGAAAATATGCAAGATCTATACAAAGAAAGCTTTGCCAAGAGATTAAAATTTCAAAATAAAACTTAACTAAATGGAGAGGAAGAACATTACATATTTGATGTTCATCCCAGCATTAATTATTAAGTGAATTATAAAATGAGTTAATAAACATGAAGCATGATGCTTGGCACAGAGTATCTGCTTAATTGTTGTCATTCTTGTTGTGGTCTAAATGTGAAAAATTACAAATGGATATAAAAATTGATTCCAACATAGGAGATCGACTAAGTAAGTTACGATATATCCATTTGTATCACGGACTACTACATAACTATTAACGCATGCTTTCGAAGAATTTTTATGATGCAGGGAAATGTTTAAAGTAAAAGTCAAGGAGAGACAAAAGACAGAATATAAGGCTGTACGTGCAATGAGAGTCTACATTCTTTATCAGTGAAAAGTATCCACATACCCATAATCACGCATTCACACGCACGAACATACAGGAAGGAAAAATGCCTGAGAAGTGTTCCGAAATGTCTACGATGGTCTCCTCTAAGTAGCAGGATTATGGACAGTTACAATGTAAAGGCTAAGAGCAAAATTCTATTATCAGGCCCACCAGGGTTTGAATCTTGGCTCCACTGCTTTCTGTTATAGGGCATCGATGAAGTAACTTAACCTAAGCCTCAGTTTCCTTATCTATAAATTGGAAAGAACCCTCCGAGGGGTTGTCACGTGAATTAAAAGGGATGATATATGCAAAGTACTTGCTAAACCTTAGCTATTATAACTTCTAATTTAACTATAAATTTTTAATATTTTCCAATTTTCTATAATAAATGTTTAGGCCACACTTCTAGTCAGAAATAAGGATTTTTTTTCTAAAGATGATAACAAGAAAAAATCTTCAGAACGAAGGAAGGGGTTGGTAAATAAGTGAATTCTCCTCCATCTCGAAGGGTGATTTTTTGATCTACTTCACGTTCTTACCGAGAAGAAATGGTCAGCTCTGTAGTCCACTCAAAACAAATGCTGTTTTATTCTGACATTTTGTTCTAGTCCTGAAAAATCGGTAAGGACAGAGAAACGACAGTTCAGTACGGTTCCAACCGCAGAGTAAATGCTTGGAAAATGTCAGAAGTTTTGTCGTTTCGGTTCCAATGTTACTGGGTTTTTACCTCAGCAGAAGTTCACGTCCACTAATATTAAGTCCACTGTTTTTGTTTGTTTTTTTTAATTGAAATAAAGTTGACGTGTGATTTTGTGTACGTTTAAGGCACACAACATGTTGATTTGCTACATTTATATACTGCGATGTGACTGCACTGTAGCCTTAGCTACCATCTCTGTCACATCACACCATCGTCTCTTTTTCGTGATGGGAACAGTTAAGGTGTAGTCTGTCAGATCTTTGATGTTTAGAAGTTTGATGTTTAGAATATAGTATTGTTGTCCATAATCACTATATTGTGCATTAGATCTCAGGACTTATTTACCTCCTGTGCTAAATCCCATCTCCCCAATTCCTCCATTCCCCAGCCTCTGTAACCACCTCTCTGCTCTGTTTTTATGACTCTGGCTCTTTTAGATTCCACATATAAGTGATGTCATACAGTATTTGTCTTTCTCTGTCAGACTTACCTCACTTAGCATAATGTCCTCAAGGTCCATCCATGTCATCACAAATGGTAGAACTTTCTTCTTTCCGGTGGCTAAATAATATTCTATCGTGTATGTTTGTGTGTGATCATATCTTCTTTATCCAGTCATCCACTGTGGCATCCATATCTTGGCTATTGTGAATGATGCTGCAGTAAACACAAGAGTGCATGTATCTCTTCGAGATCTGTTTTCATTTCCTTTGGGTAAAATGCAGAAGGGGATTGCTGGATCATTAACAGCTCTACTGTTAATTTTTTGAGGAACCTCCACACTGTTTTCCATAGTTAAGCTCACGTTTTTGTTCTATCAACCACATTGCGGGGACCTGATGCTCTGCAGGTAAGTTCTTCATGCTTTTGAAAGACAGGTGGCTCATAATATTTTCCCTTGAGCCATTCTGTCTCCTCAGGGAGTATCTACCAACAGAAGGAAATGACAGCCACCAGAGAGAATGTCTCCATCACTTCAAACATCCCGTGAGCCGCCCCTAGAATCCCTCCCACATCTGTGCTGGATTGTGGCAACATCCAAGGCCCATTTTCAATGAGAAGAAAATGGAAGGGGCGAGGGATGTGGTAAGCAGACATCTATGGGACCAATGACAGAAAAAGCCCGGGTCACCAGCCTTCCCTTCCATTTATGGCCATCCTTGGTTCCTGCCGCCATTGTAGAAAGCTGGCCGGGTGGCAGTTCGCTCTGAAGTTCAAAGAGAAAAGCTGGGAGGGGGAATTCAGATGAAGGAGGAGCGCTAAAGCCAATACAAAGAAACATGACTCGAGAATGCCTGGTCCCCTCACTGAAGGAGCCACAGCATCTGGGAAACTTTCTGCCTCTATTTCTCAAGGGTAGAAAGCAGGGAGCAGGTTCTCCCACACACAGTCAACCATTCAGCAATTTCTGAACACTTACTACGTGCCAGACGCTATGGTGATCCTGCAGATAAATGCCAGCTTTATACAGCAAACATTTGGGCATCTCAGTGACTAGAAGCAGCCTACATGTTGAGTCAGCGAATTAACCACTCTTCATCCCCTCAAGAATTCTGAACCAGTTAAGAAATAAGACACAGGAAACTAACAGATGAGCCGTCTGGGAAGTGTGGCTTCAGATCCACAGCCAATGGGATCCACTCTGCCCCCCCAACTCGGCAGGCTTCCCCAATCCTCCATGAGCAGCACAGGACACCCACAACCTCCCCCTGCCTGTCAAATGAGACAGTTAAGATCCCAGCTCTCCAGGAACTTCCATGCGAATGGGGGTAGACAGACCACACATAAGATCATTTCGGAGAGTAATACGCACAGTGAAGAGAAAAAAAGTATGAGAGAGGCTTAGTGGGGGCAGGTGGCGGCGAAGAGATTCTATTTTAAAAAGGGTGATGAAGGATGAGAAGAAGCCAGCCATGGGAAGATCTAGGCAGAGCCAGGACATGCAAAGGCCCTGGGGTAGAATAAGGTTGGTACGTTCCACAGACATATGCTCTGACACTTGTACATCTACTTAAAACAGATTTAACTCCTCCAGGGAGGAGTTCCGAAATAGGCCACAAAATAGAAAGCTAGGGCTCTGTTACTCTGTTGGGGTCACACAAATGCTCTTAACAGAACACTACGTTACCCTGGTGTCAAGCCAACCTGTTCCCACACTGAGCACAAATTCTTGGATTACTTTTACTTCAAGCCTCATTCCCAACTAGAACAATTCTCGAAGCTAATTCGGCCACTACAGAAGCAGGGTCAATTTTAATTTCCCTAAGTATTAACCATTTGTGAGTTTCAACGAGGCTTATATTAATAAACAATAGCCCAGGTTTCACTGCTAGGTCAACCCCTCGCAAAATTCTATATTTCTAATAGATATTTCTCGCACACTCACACAAAAGTCTAATCTGCTAACTGTTACACCTGCAGAGCCTGGCTGCTGCTTCCAGCGGGTACTAGTGCAACCAGGCTGCTTCCAAGCCTGACACCGTCCCTTCCCAGACCCCATCAACTTCTCTGGTCCCCTGGAACCCTCAAGGTGCAAAAAGCTCTGTCACTGCTTCTCGCTCCTTTAAAAAATAAATGACATAAAACAAAACAATGTCCAACTGAGTAATTTTTAGTATATTCACAAAGCCGGATAATCATCACCACTATTTAATTCTAATAACTTTTCATCATTCCAAAAAGAAATCTCATACCCATTAGCAGTCACTCCCCATCCCCCGCCCCCCAGCCCCTGGCAACCACTGCAGTAAAATGAGGCATAATCTACTTTCTATCTCTATGAATTTACCCATTCTGGACATTTCATATAAATGGAATCATGTATGATGTGATCCTTCACGTTTCACTTCTTTCACTTGGCATAATGTTTTCAAGGTTCATCCACGTGGCACCACGTATCAGCACTTCCTTCTTTTTAAGGGCTGAATAATATTCCATTGTGTGGATAGACCACGTTTGGCTTTTTCACTCATTTGTTGATGGACATTTAGGTTGATTCCATTTCTTCGGCTCTTATAGGCTACTATAAATAATACTGCTGTTTACGGCCATGCCACCCTGAACAAGCCCGATCCCGTCTGATCTCGGAAGCTAAGCAGGGTCGGGCCTGGTATTTATTAAATAAATAAATAGATAGATAGATAGATAGATAGATAGATAGATAGATAGATAGATAGATAGATAGATGGATGGATGCATGGATGCATGGATGGACGGATGAATAAATAAATAATACTGCCATGAACATTCATGTACAAGTCGTTTGTGAACATATGTTTTCGATTTTCTTGGGCATATTCCTAGGAGTAGAATTGCTGGGTCACATGGTGATTCCCTGTTTTCCTTTTGGGGGAGCTGTTTCCAAAGCAGCTGTGCCATTTTACATTCCCACCAGCAATAAATGAGGGTTCTAGTTTCTCTGCATTCTCAATAACACTTGTCATTGTCTGTCTTTTTTGTCCCAGTCATCCTGGTGGGTATGTTCTTATGATTTACATTTCCCTAATGACTAATGAAACTGAGCATCTTTTCATGTGCTTCTTGGCTATTTGTATACCATGTTTGGAGAAAGGTGTATTCAGATTCTTTGCCCACTTTTGATTGAGTTGTTCGTCTTTTTTTTATTGTTGAGTTGTAAGAGCTCTTTACATACTCTGGAAAGAAGTCCTTTATCAGATACATAATTTGCAAATATTTCGTCCTCTTTAGTGGGTTGTCTGGGCCTTCCTTCTTCCACTGCTTTGTGAACCCTGCTGGAGAGGGTCTGTCTCTGGGTTGCAGAATTTTTAGCAAACGACGCCTTCCTTTTTTGCTTGTGGCCACTCTTCCCCTTGGTTCCCAACATGAACCCTGGGCTGGCAAGAGATTCAAAGGCAGACACTGTGTGGGTTCAGCTCTGCATTCAACTCCCGGGTTCAAATCCTAGCTCCACCCCTTTGCCTGACTTCTCTGAGCCTAGTTGTCTCACCTGTACAATGGGAATGTCCATACAGATCTCTGCATGGTTTTCAAGATTAAAGATGCTAATACTGGTCTCTTTTTCACTCATGATCTCAGTGCAGCCTCAGAACCAGCCTGTGCTGTGCTATAAATGTGATTATCCCCATTTTACAGATGAGGAAAACTGAGATTCAGAGCCAATCCTACAGGCCTTATCTTCCTTGCGGTTCAGCTACTACCGTATTAAAGATCCTTACATCTATTATATAACATTGTCTGCAATAAAATGCGGCATAGCATAATTCACATACAAATATCGGAGGGGTGGGTTCCATTTACATGAAAAACTGTCAGTGACTCTGGCTTATAAAATAAAGGCTAAGGGACTGAAATTCTTTCAGGAGCACTTGATCTCAAACCCAAAATTCCTTCATCTGGTCATTCAGACAGCACCCCTGTGTCTGCCATGCTAAGGCAGAGGCTCACCTGCAGAACTGTGACATGGAAGCTTAGATGACTCGGTTTGCCCTCTGTTCTACCACTACCAAAATAACTGGCTATCTTGATCAGAAAGTTAAGCTGGCCAATTCTGTTTCAGTGTCGGTTTGCTTTGTTTGTGTATCTGTTTGGTTTTCCGTCACTCCAACCTCATGGAAGGGGATTCAGGGAATGCTAAGAGTCAGGCCCTCAGCTGGGCACTGGACACAGAGCTGTGACTATGGAGAGACATGGTGTCTGCACTCACGGAGCTCACAGTCAGGTCACAGAGACAGACACTCAACCAGTCAATAACCAACAGAGTAAAATAACCCCAATTCACATCAAGAGCCATGAAGGAAACACACCGGGGCTGTGTCGGAGCATAGGTCAGGGGAACTGCTTAAGATAGGGTGGCCTGAGAAGTCAGCCCTGAGGAGGGTGTCATGTGAGCCAAGACAGGAAGAAGGATCAGGCGCTGGCCATGTGAGACAGAGAGGAAAGAGAGCTCCAAACAGAGGAAATGACCTGGACGATGACCGGGGGCAGGAAAGAGGGAGACGGTGAACAAGGACAGAGGCTCCAAATGGGGCTGGAGAGGCAGGCGTGCAGGAGCCAGAAGGCCTAAAACGTGAGTCTCTCTCCAAGGGCAACAAGGAGCCAAGGGCGGGTGTCCAGCAGAGGCCACTCAGGGCTCCTATCCCATCCACCCGCATGAGTGACCTATGCCCTATTCTCATAGGGCGTTATCGGATATCAGGAGATTGCCAGAAAAGCTATTTCCCACTAATGTGTCACTGGCTGCTGAGGTTCTGTTACCTGCCAGGTAACAGAAATATACCTTCTGGTCTATGGCCATACCACCCTGAACAAGCCCGATCCCTTCTGATCTCAGAAGCCAAGCAGGGTCGGGCCTGGTTAGTACTTGGATGGGAGACCACCTGGGAAGAGCAGGTGCTGTAGGAGTAAAACATAAAATTAAAAAGCTGACAAGGTCCTTGCAATCTGTGAGGTCAACCAAGGGTTGCCTCACCTAAAAAAAAAATATATATATATATGCCTTCTGTTCCATACCAAGGAAAAAGGGGACTTGATGGCAGAACTCTTGACTTTTACTGAGTTTTTTCCTAAGCACAGCCGTAAGAGAGAGCAATTGGGTAAGGGGAGTGTGGGACATATCAAAGCATATTTAATAGCTCACTTATTTTCATCTTCATCAATCAGCATATGACATAATAATATTAATATCGATATAATAGCTGACGCTTAGTGATACCATCTCCCAAGCACTGCTCTAAGCACTTTATGTGTATTAACTCATTCAATCCGTAATGAGCAGGAAGCCAAAATAAGAAATAACTGACAATGTTTTCCATTGTTATTATTGTGTTTGGGGACTAATTTTGTTTCAGTGTGAATGTGGAAATTCTGAGCACGGTTTGGTGGTAGACAACAAAGAAAATGTATGAATTTTTGTCAGGGAGATCAGCAGTACAGCTTGAAGATATATTTACCCTATTTTACGAGTGGCCAAAATTGTATTCAGTTAGAATCTAGCCAGTTACCTGGTGCTGCGTTATCAACAGTGCATTAAATCTAGCTCTTAGGTTCTTTGGGACATAAAGAAGTAGTTATCGTGAGGGCTTTGTCAATGAACTCACTATCTTTTACGTAAGTCCGTAGCCCCCTTAGCAAGTTGCCTTTGAAAGCAGAAACATTATTTCTTTCCTTCTGTCTGTCAGTTTTCTCATCTGTAAAGTGGGGGATATGCTTTAACTATTATCTTAACGTGGTAATTCATTCTGATAACATAGCCCCTGGCTTCCCCTCCAGCCTCATCTCCTTGTCTCTCTCTCTCTCTTCCACTGTTTCATTCCTACATTTCAGTCACTCTGGGTTTTCCCCGAATACCTTCAACACAAAATCCTTTCCTACCTCTTTACCTTTGCACTTGCTGTTCTCCCGGCCACACTTCTTGCCTCCCGTTCTTCGCGGGCCTGGTGCCTTCTCAGCGTACCTGTCCTGACCTCCGCGAGAGCTCCCTCCCTCCCACCCATTTTTCTTAGCTTACTAATATTCTGTAATCATCTTGTTTATTTGCATGTTTACTTATTTATTTTCCATCTTCGCCAGAATGTCAGCTCCATGAGGGTAGGCAACAGTGCCTGGCACGTAGTTGGCCCTGAAAATAATATATTTAATATATTATATATTTAATATATTATATATTAAAATAATATATAATATTAATGTTATATATTATTATATTTTAATATATAATAATACATAATATTATTATATATTAAGTAATATATAATATATAAAATCATATATAACATTATTATACATTAAAATATAATAATAATATATTTAATATAATATAACTGAAAATAAATATATTTTCAATGAATGGAAGAATGAATGTCTATCCATCCAGGACAGTGGTTCTCAGTTCTTCTCAACCTGGGATCAGATTCCAAAAATACTGATGTTGGAGCTCCATCCCTCGGTCTGGGACAAGGCTTGGGCATAGGAATTTTTTTAAGCCCCTCCAGGTAATTCCAAGGTGTAGCCAAGGTTGGGAACCGCCAATGCAGTATATACAAAGTATAACTTTGCAGAGCTTGGTCTCAGATCTGCACCTGGCAGCCACCCCATAGGTGACACCGTCGCATCCGGTCTCGTGTGGGATGCAGCAAGAAATCTGCTCAAAAGACCAGAGGGAGAGGATGAAGCACTTCCCGTATTTTCCTGGCTCGGGACAGTGGAACAGCTTTACCACTTGGTGTAAAATGTCGTGAATTCCTAATACATTAGACCCACCGGTCTTCAGTTCCAGTGATCAAAATTTATGGGGTCATGTTGGGTCTCTCCTTCTTGGAAACGTGGCTGCCAGGGGCTGCCTGTGCCCAAGTCCGAGCTGCACGGCCTCACGACACAGTCTTGCCGCTCCCTGCTGCAGTCTTCTTGAGGTCGAGCATAGAAACCGTCATCTTCATTTCTGGCTCCTGACCAACCTTCCTTCAGTGAGTATTTGAGTATCATGTGTCCATCCAGGGAAGGGATGTAAATGAACTTGAAATAACGAGATGTAGTGACCATGACATCATTAGTATTTACTACAGGAGAAAGGAACTTGCCCATTTTCCTGTCGAAATGTGACCTTTGCTGGCCAAGACCTGGAAGCTCTAATTGTTGGGCTTCGTAATGACTATTATATTTTCCCGGCATAAGCCCAGGCCCAGAAAAAAGGGAAAAGGCACCGCTGGGGACTCTTGAGTGCTCACGGAGGAGAATAAACTGGAAAGAAGCATGATGAACAGAGACAGGAACTTGCCATCCAACGCCTTAAAATAAGGGTGGCTGTGCAACCCAATTCCCTGGACTCCATCCTAAGGAGAGGCTCAAATGTGCACAAAAATACATGAATAAGGGTGTCCACTGCAGCACGTTATGTAATTGCCACAAACTATATAAAACTGAATGTCTATGGGTGAGGGGTGACCATTTAAGTGACTACTGCAGAGCCATTAAAAAGAATAAAAATTTTTTCTGTAAGTTTGAGGCTATTTTTTTTTTAGGCGAGGCAACCCTTGGTTGACCTCACAGATCGCAAGGACCTAGCCAGCTTACAATCCTTTACTTTTTACACCTACAGCACCTGGTCTTCCTAGGTGGTCTCCCATCCAAGTACTAACCAGGCCCGATCCTGCTTAGCTTCTGAGGACCCTGCTTAGCTTCCGAGATCAGATGGGATCAAGCTTGTTTAGGGCAGCATGGCCGTAGAGAGTTTGAAGCTATTTGAAAACAAAAAGTTACCTCCAAAAATACACCACGACAAATTAAGATTTGCTCTAAGAATGCAAGCATGATGCAAGGTCAGGAAATCCATCGCTAGAACTCATTATTTTGAATGACTGGAGAAAGAAAACAGCAATGAGGCAGACCTAGAAGCACTGGCTTGGAAAGCTGCCCAATCTACATTAAGTGGAAAAAAGCAAGTTGCAGAACAAGTATAGTATGATGCTATTCATATTTTTGGAATAAAGAGAAAAAGAAAATAAGGACACAATACCAATAGCATATCACACACACACACACACACACACACACACACACACACTTTACCAGACCATGACTTCAGGCAAATCACTTTAATTTCTCCAAGCTTCAATTTTTCCCATCCGTAAAGTGGAAACAATAAAGCATTTACCTCATAGGGTCGTTACGAGGGCTAATGATATAATCCTTGAAAAGGATTTAACACAGTGCCTGGCTCATAATAAATGCTCAATAAATGTTACTGCTATGGTTATTATTTTGTCAAAGAAAGACTGCAAGGCTGCAACATTTAGAAAAGAAAAAAATTTACTTGAAAAGAAATGCAAGGACGTCCAACTTCAAAACAACCAGCTGGCTAAATGAAAAGCACGACACAAGTATTTAAAGGAAACAAAGGTAGATTTGCCAAGGTTACCAAGTTTTACATTAGTCTGTTCATGATTAAAAAACAACAACAACAAAAAAAAAACCAGTATCTTTCTCAGAAGATTACAGTATCCACAAAGGAAGTGACCTATGTTTAGGCATCAACAGCACAAAAGGCAGGGATGAACTTGTCTTTGCCAAGACTTATGGGAAATACTCAAAGTTTTAATACTGGAGGGATGCAGGCTAGACAGACCCTGTTATTTTTGGTTTATCTCCGGGTGCAAATTGCTGTTTCTACTGACTGCAACACATGATGTGCTTAGTCATAACAAAGCAGGAGAAGTGTCAGTTTTCTTTTCATATTCTTCATGGGGAAAAAAAAAAAAATCTAGACACAAATGCACCAAACTGCTAACAATGTTTATCTCTGGGAAATAGGACAGGGAGAAGAGCTTACTAGTTACTGTATATGTCTCCATAGCATTTGAACGCTTTACATGTTCACAAATTACATTTGTAATTTGCAGAAGAATAAGATCACGAAAGTTTCAAATATCTAAGCCATCCTGTTTCTTTCCAGTTGTTCCACAGCAGATGAGGTGGTTTGGTTTCTAAGCTCTTCAGAAAAAAGATTTATGAACCAAGCATTTTCTCTAAAACATTTGTACCACTTCAGTCTGCAGCATCTGCCGAGAGACCCTAATATGCCATTTCAGTTGAGAGAGGAAAGAATTACAGCCAATGAATTGGGGGCGGCGGTGGGGGGGGAATCAGTC